>NC_086153.1:266348322-266651352 GCF_035149785.1 Candoia aspera | reverse complement strand
GAATCCAGCTTCCGCTGGGATTGAACCCAGGTCGTGGGGAGAGTTTCGGTTGCAATACTACCACTCTGCGCCACACGAGGCTCTAAAGAGTTCCTTAAATACCCCAAATTGCCTGCAGTAACCTGTTCAAAATACACTGCCCCCCCAAAAAATAGGGCTTATAACATGTCCTAATATGGATTACAATCCTGCCCCCTGCGTATGATGTGACAATGTGCATTGTCAGAACAGTTTAATAATGAATAAAATAAGCCTGGTAGAAACAGTAGGAAATATCATTCCGCCCCCCACCCTGATTAACAGGACTTGTTGACCCAAAGAAAGCACCAGAAATCTTACTTCCCACCTAAGTTACTGCCAGCAAATTAGGAAAAAGAAGAAACACAAAGTTCAGGTATATGCTAAAGGTACAAGCTGGTATTAAAGATGGCCAGAGAATAATATGAAATAAAATGAAAAAAAATTACCATGTCCTGGATAAAATACAAATTAATGTGCATTATGACAAAATGTATATAAACCTAGAAACTTAATCTCATTATAGCCCAAGTGGTATCTAAAAGACAACTGGCTCCATAGTACACCCAAGATGTCCAAACCAAACCTTTTGCAGAATTTCAAACTTAAATCAAAATAGCACAAATGGAAAAGGAAAACGGCATAAGCCAGACTTCAGTAGGGACAGGAATTGGTAACACTGAATAAAAAGAGGAACCAAAGCATCCAGCAAAGATGGCAGGCTTTAAGCTAAGTTAAAGAACCAAGCAGAAACAAGGTCACAATACTGTATCAGCTTAACCAGTAAGAGACTGTGTATGTATGTCTTGTCCCATGAGAACAGACTCAGTTGGGCCAAGCAAACATAGTTATGTTCGTCAGGAAATGGATTAGTTCTTTTAGGTTGTTTAATGAGTGTTGTGATTCAAGACAGTCATTTTCTGAGTCCATGTGATCAGTGTAATTGCAAAGTTTAGATTGAAAAGATAAATCTGAAGGCATTCCATTTGTCTACTTGGAGAGAAGTTCTGTTGATTCTAGCTTCAGCAGTTACATGGATGCCACTAGTTTCAGTGAAGCAATTTGTCTCTTATTGAAAACAGTATATATAAAACACAGATGTCTTGCATCACAAATTGTTCCTTTTGTTTGAGACTTGGGCAGTTTAACCCAGCTGGACAGCTGCAGAGACAAACAAATGGAGAAAGTATCTGTGGGAAGTGGCATTAAGTTAACAAGAAGCATCTGCAACATTTTAGTATTTTCTCTTTCCAGGAAATAGCTGCTGATTTTCAGCTAGACTACATTTGGCATTAGAATATAACAACTTAATTCAAGGATGGACAAAAATGACCTACAGAACACATGTTTCTTCGGGATGCGTGTTTGCGGGGAGGCGGTGGCTTTGGCTTCCTCATAGAGTTTTGGAAATAACTGGTTGCTTTTGCTATTGATTTTTAATCCTCTTCACAGTAGATTTTATCAAGAAATGGAATACCATAAATGAGTGACTGGAAGCAAAACACTACATAATTGCTGCTAAGATCACATTCTAACAGCTTGGATGTCAGCTGGGGAACAGAAGCCTTTCATTGAGCTGATCATCTGTTCAGAAGAAGATACTGATAGCACTGATTAGTTCTTAAGCAGGCATGAATCTGGATTGGAGTACAGAAGCTTATCATTTGTAAGCAGGGCAGATATTACCACAGAAAAATAATCACAGTTGACAAATTGGAAAGGACAAAGTTATGGTCTGGTAGCAGATGCGTTGGCTGGAGAAACCCAGTTGCTAGATTTAAGTTTTTCCCATCCCAAGCAGGAAACTAGTAAAGTCCTTGTCAGGCACCACAAGGCCTAATCATGGAGTGGGACGTGGTTATGAGTATACTACCCTAGATTTCTTGGATTGAACCAGAAAATCTGAAAGGAGATTGTAACCCAGTTTGACTGAAAAAAAGTGTTGCAGTCCTTACTGTATGCACTAAATGATTCCAAGGGATTCTCAATCATATAGAGGACTGTAACTATTCTCAATGAACACATATAGTGTTATCAGGGATGAGGTTGGTACATGTACCCTTTTTTCACCACCATACTTTTGAAGGTTTGAAGAAAACATACATAATTTCTCTGTGAAATCTGTTCCCATGAACAGATTTTTGCAATATTCAAAAGGAACTCTGTCCAAACTAGATCTCTCAAGGTGTATTAGAATACTACTACCATTATTCCTGGCCATCTACCCTGCTGTTTGGGAATGATGGGAAATGGAGTTCAGTTTATCTGAAGGGCTACTCAGCAGATTCAGAACCTTGCAAAGAGATGGAAAAATCAAATTATCTGCTTGTATTTATCACACAAATATCTATCTATCTATCTATCTATCCATCCATCCATCCATCCATCCATCCATCCATCCATCCACCGCATTTGATTTAGGATTCACAATATATCTGTCTCCTGTCTGTTATAACATGTACAGTAGTAATGGATATGGTGAAAGGTCCCCTGTGCAAGCACCGAGTTATGCCTGACCCTTTGAGGGGACGCCGCATTTGCGACGTTTTCTCGGCAGACTCTAGCGGAGTGGTTTGCCATTGCCTTCCCCAGTCGTCACCTTCCCCAGCAAGCTGGGTGCTCATTTTGCCGACCTCAGAAGGATGGAAGGCTGAGTCGACCTGAGCCGGCTACCCGAGAATCCAGCTTCCGCTGGGATTGAACTCGGGTCGTGGGGAGAGTTTTTGGTTACATTACTGCCGCCTACCACTCTGCGCCACACGAGGCTCTCTAGTAATGGATATAGCTAACATTATATCTCAGTGAAAATGCCTGATGTTTCCCAGTCAACGTCAACAAAAATATAAATATTGGAGAGGAATGCCAAATGTAATAACATAATGTAATTTTCTATTTTAAAAGTTTCCATTTTCAAAGAAAAAGAAAAAAAAATGTCAGTGAATTCTTGCTATCCTGGGCAGTCAGTTTTTAAAGACATTGGCCACATGAGAAAGTTGACATATTGTAAACTGAAACTATATTGTTGTGATTATAAGACATTTCCCTCCATTAACTGCTTTGATGTGGTGGGAGTTTTGATTTGACCAAAATAAAAACAAAAGTTTCAAAGTCACATTTACATCTCAAATATAGATACTCCACAGCTATGGAGCCTGCTTAATATTCCTTTCAACTTTGTCAAAAATATATATTTTAGGAAAGTTTAATAGTGCTGCAATTTATATTAAAGTGTGAATTCCTAACTCTTTTAAAACTAAGTATGCTGAAAATTGGAGATAATATAATCACTGAAATGTATATGATTAAACACATATCAGAATTCTAATACACCAAAATCAGGGGTTTAATTTCCCCTTGTAAATTTTATTATGTTTAATATGGCTATTTTAATTTTTCTGCTACTAAACTATACAGTGAAAACTTCAAAGTGATGCCATTTTGCAAGTGTTTAAACAAATTGCAAATCTCATTTTTAAAAGAGAAAATTATATTTTTGTGCAATAAAATAGGTCATAATGCCATTTTTTAAATGTTCCCAGCAAAATAGATAGGTATATCAATACTTTCTTAGAAATACATTTTTATAGAATACCATTGGCTTTTTGGGAGCTAAAACTATGAACACAATGAAGTGAATGTTAGGAATTTTAAGTCTGACTGATTTCAATATCAGTGATGCCGATTAACATACACTGTTATTTATGTCCCCTCTGTGTGCATGTTTTAAGCTCTCTGGCTAAAAATATCATGCCATCACGGTTCTAACCTAGTGGTATCCCTTCTCTATTAACTGAATACTTGCAGTATGTATAAATATAAGAGGACATTTAGAAATTTGATCCAACCCATAAGATATAAAAATAATAAAAATAAGAAATAATTTCTAAACAATACTATTATATGTCACCAAATAACCATGTGTTTAATGGGTCATAAGACAAGCAAAATTTTAAGTGTAGTAATTATTTAAAAAAGAAAGGCAACATACGAATACCAGCATTATAATTCTGCTTTAAAAAAAAAGTAAAGTAAAGGTAAAGGTTTCCCTTGACGTAAAGTCCAGTCGTGTCCGACTCTAGGGGGCGGTGCTCATCTCCGTTTCAAAGCCTTGGAGCCGGCGTTGTCATAGACACTTCCGGGTCATGTGGCCAGCATGACGACTCGGAACACCATATCTATCTTAAAATTAGCAAGAAGTTAAAGATGCTATGGATCCAAAAGATTATCATTTAGGTTGCTTAAGCTTAGATTCAGGGCTGCTAATATATTTTGTCCAGACCACTTTATAAAATTACAAAATGCCTTCCCTCCCTTTATCAACACAATTAAACCAACACAATTAACATCAACAGAAAACTAAGTTAGCTTGACTTAAATTTAAACTTGCATAAAAATCAAGAATTGTACAATGCCAAAAATGTCAGTTGAATTATACTCATTGAATAAAACTAGAACCTATGTATCTGTAAGAGAAATTGTAGTTTGTAGTGTAGCTCTAATTATAGTTTGAACTGTCACAAACTTTCACAACAGACAAAAATGGCTACATTTGAAAACTCACAAAGCAAAAGGCAGAGAATAGAAAAGTGAATGCCCCAAGAGCTAGTAAATTATTAATCTGAGTCTTTTGCACCAGTCCCAAGAATTAATGCTGTAGAAAAACTCTACTCCAGCACTCACTGCAGGCAACAGCTCTAATCCCAAGTAAATCCCTAAAAGAAATTCTACTGACAAAGAAGTAAGCTCTGTGTCTGTTTCTTTGCTGTGGTGTTCCTCCACCAGCTGTTTACTCCAGATGGGAGATCTTGAACAGTCTGCGAAGCAGGTCTTCTCTGCTTACTAATCACTTCAAGGACAATTCCTTTGTCTTGGCATTCTTGAATCTAATTTTAAATTCTTTATCACTGATGTGCAAGGCTAGAGCATGCTTCTGATAGGACAGCATTCACTCAATTTTTTTTAACTATATAATCACTCCAGTGTGGCAACTGAAGAAACCTGGAGATGGGGATATATTTTTGTGTAACTCCACACTTCTCACTGAATGGGTTGAGAGCCACAATGCAAGATCTTTTGTGCTTGCTCCAGGAGAGTCATGCTGCATTCAGAGAAGGGAAAAAAATATATAAAGAAAAATAGAAAAGAAAGAAAAAGTAAGAATATAGTAAAGAAAAAAAAAATAGATAAAGAAATGACTTCCCTTCATCACAAGTATAAACAATTTTAGTAACTTATCACCTTCTCTTAAAATGCAACAAATCTCTTCTTCCCATATTTTATCTCTTATCTATAAACAAATCCTTAAAGCTACAGTATTTCAATCCTGATGTCAGCAAAAGTCCATTAAGGGTTACCAGAGATAACAACATATCTATTTTAACCTTGATCAAATAATTCCTTCCTTTTACTTCTAACAATCTTGATCTTTAGTCCCTTCAAACAATGTCCTAGAACTTGATTTATTTTCATTTTTTATTTGTCCCTTCTCAAGGAATTCTTCAAAGCTTTAACAAGCCTCTTTTGTAAATCCAATATAGGAAACTAAGCCCAGTGTCCTGTTAAAGATGCTGACCTGTTTTTCAGCAAAATGGCTATTCCCTCATCTCCCAGAACTCTAAACCAGCTGGAGACATCTGTCTTGCACTCCTCATGAGAAGTGACTGTCTGCAGAACTTGTGGGCAATCTTAGGTCCTTTCCTTGTCTGGAGAGGAATTACGAAGAGCTGGTCTACTTGCCGGCTCTTCATTCTACTGTGGTCATCAGCTCCACTTTTCACAGAGCTGTCTTCAGTTCACCATTTCTTCTCCGGAAGTCAGAAACTACTATAAAATTATTTTCTGGAGCAGGCTTGTTTCTATTCCTCTGCTTATTTATTTATGGGTAGTGATTTTAATTCCAGGAAGGCTCTAATAATAATGTACTACGAGACAACTCATGGCCTGTGGGGTTATCCTTTCAGAGATATAAACAGAGAAACAGAATGACCATAAGCAGGCAAATAAGCAGTGGGAGTAGGAGTGACTTCTGACTTCCTGCTGGCTTCCCCATTGACTTTGCTTGTGAAAAACTGGCAGGGAGCATCAGAAATTACTCCTCCTCCTTGGCTGACCCACAGAACTGCCTGCCACTTTGCTGGGGTGGGGGGAACAAAGGGAGCCATGGACCACAAAGAAAACTGCACCGCCACTGCCCATCCCAGGAGGAAGAGGGTTCACCCGTCAACCGCTGGCAACCCTCAACCAGCCCTACCTCTCCAGCAGGCATCCAAGTTGCTCCCTTGTCCTTCCCTCACTGCGCACTGCTGTTAAGAGATTTCAAATTTTGGCCTCAGTTCCAAAGCAGCCAATTGCCACTTGCCTGTCAGGCCTTGCCACCAGCCGACTGTAGGGGCCAGAGGGAGGTGGGAAAAGGCAGGGATACACCCCTCCCATCTTCCCTTGCACCATGCAACCTATGTGTTTCTGGGAAGTGTAGTTGGAAGACATGGTGGCACTGAAGTGGCCACAACTGCCAAATTTCAAACCCATGGGAGTAATGGGTCCTGGAGTTTGGATACATTCTGTAAGTTAGCCCAATTGAGGTTCCTTGGTTCAAAAATTGTTGCCCTATGATGCACCATTTCACCCAATTGAAGGTTACAAACAGACAAACAGACACAGGTGTTTTAGTAGTGAAAAGATGTGGCTCAAAATTCTAGAGTTTGGAGAACACAAACTATACAGATTTTCCAAAGGTTGCCATGTTAATCTTCCAGAAGATTGTCTGGTTCCATTTATGCAGTGCTGGAGGAAAAAATTCAATGAAATGAGATTTAGCAATCAGTTGGGAGAGAGACGGAAGGAGGGAGGGATAGAGGATAGAGTGTAAGTTACATAAGCAAGGTAACCATGTGGCTGATCATCCATGTGGTTGATTATCTTCTCATTTCTGATTCCTTTTGAAATTGTGCCAGCGACGTTGTAATTGGAGAAAGATCTGATAGCAATCATAGGCCCCTAACATGGGCTGGACACTCCAATTACAATTCATTTAAAGAGGAAAGTTTCAGCTAATTACCTTGTTCAATGAAAGCTGGTGCCTTTCCTCCTTTTTCTTAGTTCAGGGAAAATTGTAGTCCTTGAAATAAAGCTATTATTATCCCCATCTATATGCAAGGCAATAAAGCAGATCCCCATAAGTTCCACCCAATAAACTTGCTCTCCATTACTGGAAAAAACTATATGTTAAGTTTTTATGTAATAAACCAAAATACTGGATTACGATTACAAAGATGACCAGAAAGGAACAGTTAGGTTGTAAAAGAGGATTTCTACCTTAGATCATTGCCTGACACTTTTCCATTTTGCAGAAAAATATCAGTATCCTAAAGAAGATAAATTATTCACTGCATTTATTGATTTAAAAGCAGCTTTCAATTCCGTCTCACATGAAGCTCTTTGGAACATTTGTCAATTGAACTTTGCCTGTTGTTTTAGCTAAAGGCACTATATTTTAATATCTTTGCTCCAATGCTGCCAGGACAAAGGGCCATCTATCTTTTCAGAAGGGGTATCAAGCAAGAATGTGGCTTGCACCCCTATTGTTCAACTCTATCTGGCAGATTTATTCCTGGCTCCTAGTAAAATTGATGCACATCCAACAAAGCTGTCAACATGGAAAGTATGCCTTCAGGTATTTCTACGCTTTACCATACGCTGGCAACGCAGATCTCTTTTCTTAAACCAGGCTGACTGGAAAGCATCTCATAAATAGGTTAAATGGGCAGCTCGAGTTGCAAACATAACTTTCTGTACATTATGAAAAATCCAAGGTCTTCATCTTTTCACACATAACAGGTATTTATATGGATAGCGAAATGAATGTCACTTTTTAAAAACGTAAGGGCCTCTCTTCTCTTATTTCTACAAAGTGGACAGTTCAAAAGAAAAGTGATCTGCTAAACCTGGGAATTATTCTATGTCTTTCCTTTCATCTCATAAATGCTATCAATTCTAGATCATCAATTCTGAATTGATATTTCACTGTATTTTTCTGGTTTGTATAGTTAGTTGACTAATACATATATTTTTGATTCAAAAGATCACAGTTTAAAAGCCTGGAAAAGTCTTTATCCATAAATAAATAACCACAAAGTACCAACCAAGCATTCTTTCAAGAGGCATTCCGGAATAATTGTGAAACCTCTAACAAGAAGGTCTGGTGATAACTTATTGGTTGAGAGACATGGAAAAGAGTTTCTAAAGATGATTTCAGATTTTGGATAGCCACACAGGCAATCTTCAAGTTATCTGATCCTGCTATTTTTAGGGCTCTAACCATTATTGAAACCAGCATTTTGAACCGGACACTGAGACAGATGGCAACTTCATCAAATCATCTTCTTTCATTAAAGAAATATTCCCCTACTCTATCTAACTGAAGATCTTGATTCTATTTTAAATTTTTTGAGGGACTGCTTCCCTGATTATGTCTAGTCATTCCATCAGGTCCAGCAGGAGAGACGGGCTATGGGTCCCATCCATTAGGGAATGTCATCTGGTGGAGCCCAGGATGAGGGCCTTTTCTACCATGGTGCCCACTTGTGGAACACCATCCTTCCAGAGATTAGATTGGCCCTGCCCCTTCTGGCTTTTTGCAAGCCCTTAAAAATGTGGTTATGTCACTGGGCTTGGGGATCCAGATGCATGGCGGAGCCCATGCAGGGGTTGTGCTACTTTACTGTTGGTGGGTTTTTTTTTACCTTGGCTGCTGATATTGTTTCATGTTTTTGTATAGTTTTTAATTATTGCTAGCTGCCGAGAGTCATAAGTTTGAGTTGGGTGGCTATATAAATTGAAATAATAAATAAATAAATTTAGACCCACTTAGAACTCATTGCAGTTATCTAAATGAGAATTACAACTGGCTTTGGAAATGATAGAAGATAGGAGAGAGTCTTTTTCTGGATATTTACTTGGGTAATAGAATTCTGGCTGAGTTGTACCTTAGAAGAACTGCTAATAATATTTTTAGTCAAATCTTAATATGGTTGATCAGGAGGGCTTTAAATTGAATCCTGTGGGGGTTGGAGATGTTAAAGTCAGATAGAGATCTGTCAACAGTAGAAGGAAGTGGGAGTACTTCTGCTATTATTAAATACTTAATAAATAATCAGAAAAAAAATGGTGCATGAAGTAAATGGCCTTCATTGTCTCTATGCTAATGCTCAGAGTATAGGAAATAAACAAGATGAGCTTGAACTCTTGTACATGAAGACAAATAGGACATAATAGGCATAACTAAGACCTAACGGGATGAGTCCCTTGGTACTAATATAGCAATTGAAGGATACAGTTTGTTCAAAAGCTACAGAAGCAATAGAAGGAGTATAGTTGCACAGTATGCTAAAATATCCACATTGTTCAGAAATCAATGTGAAGGGATTTGGCAACATTGCAAAGATAAAGTGGGTTAAAATTAGCAGAGGAAAAAAATAAAAGCAATATTGTTGTTGGTCTATAAATGCCTGTGTAATGAAGGAGAAGATGTGGATTATGCTTTCTAGTAGCAAGCAGCACATAGTTCAAGAAGGCATGAAATAGTAGTGATGGCAGAATGTAATTAACCCAACATCTTCTGGGAGACAAACTCTGCCAGGCAAGGACCTTGGCATTCTCAAGTCATCTTGCTGACAATTTTCTCCTTCAAGGAGCAAGAGAAGGCACAGCTATTCTTAATACAAGATGAATAAGGAAGACTTAGTCAATAAAGTGGAAGTAGTAAGAACATTGGGGGAAAGTGGCCATGCAGTGATGAAGTTCAAGGAAACTAGAGTGTAACCAAATTCATGTTTTGGATTTGAAGGAAGCAGAGCAATAATTAGAATTCTTTGGTAGGAAAAGGAAAAGTCAAGCTGGATGGATGGAGAAAATAAGATACTAAAGGAAAAATTCCAAACAACAAAGGAAAAATAGAAGACCCAGAAGAAGCAGCTAATCGGACATAGTGACAATAGGGACAATCTAAAACAAACAACATACACATATGAAGTGGAAAAGACATATCGCCAAGGAAAGACTGAAGCTCTGAAAGAGCTAAGGCTTGCAAAGGATGTAAACAACAGCAACATGCTGGCTATGGCCAAAATAAGAGAAAGAGAAAAGAATCTGTACACCAGCTGCTCAATGAAGATGGCAAAACAGATAATAAAGAAAAACAGGATCATCCAACTCTTCTCTGAGAAGGGGATATGTGTTCCACTAGGCAATTAAGAACAGCAGAACGAAGAGGCAAATCGAGGCTTGATTCTGATGGAGACACAGTCAGGCAACAAAAGTCTAAATTGCCAAGGCCAGATGCATTGCATTCTAGGGTACTAAAGGAACTTAATTATTATCTATCTTCAACATTTCTGCAGAATGAGTCAAGTATTAAGTGCCTATCTTCAATAACAAAGAAAGGGGAGAATCTGGTACCTATAGACCAAGCAGGCAGACATCAATATATAGGGAGATTCTACAGTAAATCTTAAAGCAACTAGTAGTACCCTGAAAACTATGTTTTGACAAACATAGATTTATCAAGAACAAGTCTTGCTACACTAACTTTATCTTCTTCTTTTTTTCCCCTGTTGGGTAACTTTTGTTAATAACCCTAACCCTTCTTGCATTGTGGGACTGCTGTAGATGGTAATATATCTGGTCTACAGCACAGCATTTGCTAAAGTATCGTGGCATCTGATTAGCAATAGATGGTGGACAGAATGCTTATTCCATGCAGACACCACAGAATTGTTTGGGATCACCTTAGGAGACAGACAGAGAAGTCAAAGCAGCTTTGGTAGGCTAGAAAAATGGGCTGAAAGTAACATAATGAAATGTAACAGAGAGAGATACAAAGTTCTTCACTTCATAAGCAGAAACACATGGGCACTGGACTGGGAAATTGGACATGACAACAATACTTGTGGAAAATATTTGGAATAGTACTTCACAAACAGAATATGATTCATTAGTGTGAAGTGACTTCAAAAAAGGCAAAAACAAAGTTAGAGTATGTCAAAAGAAATATAGTTTCAAAATTCTCACTTTATTCAATGTTGGTCAGACTGTGTCTCAAGTATTTTATCTATTTCTGGGCACTCTACTTTAAGACTTATTCAGGCAAAGTTGAGAAGGTATAGAGAATCTCATTAAGGACACTGAAAGCCTAAGAAACCAAGTAATATGAAAAGAAATTGAAGGAAATGGGAATATTTATTTTGAAAAGATGGCTGGGAGAGGTAAGAGGTAAGAATATGATAGCATTCTTCCAATACTAGAAGGGATGTAACACACAAGGAAGCCAATTACTTTACCCTGGTGTTCAGGTCATGGAATAATGGCTTTAGTTAAAGGTGGACTTTAGGGTTGAATGTTAATAAAATTTTCCTAACAGCAAGAGCAGGTTGACAATAGAACTGATCACTCAGAGAGGTAGTGGTTTCCCCTTCACTGGAAGCATCAAAATGGAGACTGGATAGCCAATCATACAGCATTCTTTAATGTGTGTTCCAGTACTTGCCCCTTCCAGCTCTCTGATGTATGACTGTATCAAACATTATTAAAGATTGTCTCCTTACACCGCACATGTGTGGTGTACACCTGAAGTTGTAACAAGCCTCTTTTAGAAGATGCAAGATCCAGAGAATGTTCTCATTAAAAAGACCTATGTTAAAAAGTTAACTAGTTATATAACACAGCATGAGATTTGGGCACACTTCAGCAGTTTAGAGGGGACATCAGAGCCTTGGATCAGTTCAAATGAAATAGAAGGAGGGATGTCTGTGGGAGGGGGAAATCAATTTTGACTTTTTTGACCAACCTCTTGCAGATGCCCCTGAAGAGAGCACTGCCTCTCTTCTTCTTTTTTTTTCAGATGAAGTTCCAAACAAACCCAAGGATTGTATAATATTGTTAAAGGAAATAGCTACAACTGAAGCTGCAATCCCACAAACACTTAATTTGAGTCTATATTACATTTATTAAATTTTTGTGTGAAGAAAGTATGCACAGAATTACACTGTATGATGACAAAGCTATGCATGCTCAGATAACCGTAGGACTCATTGCATTCACTCTACAGATATAAACTGAGACCCAGGAAAACCTCTTGGGTTGCCCCCCACCCCATAAGAGGGCTCACATCTGCAAGTCTTTCTGTGTTTGGATACTGTATCTGGACTGCATCAATCTGGATGACCCACTAGATGGGAGCAAAGAAAGTTTTCTGTATTGTTTGGCTGTCCTCTAGTGGTCAAGTGGATGTTTGCACCCCAGATGCTATGCTTATTCTCTCTCCCTTCATTCTCACACAAGCAGGAAGGAAAAGGAGAGTAAGAAGAGGAAAAGAGCTACTGGGAGTGGTCACTGGGAAAGTCACCACAGCTTCTGAAGGTTTCACTTCCAGCACATGCAGCTGAGGCATCAACTAACTAAGGAGCAGCAGTAGAGAAGGAAGTGGTAGCAGCAGCACTGGCAGCAGCAACTCTGTCCTTAGTTGCTCCCTTCTTCATTCTTAATCAATATTTACTATGGCTCCTATTGAAGCCCTGCACTTGGGCTGATTGCTGAAATTGCAAATGATCTGCAAACTGCAATAATGAAAGTCAAGGAACACCATGAAAGAAAATGGGACTAAGATTAAATATAAAGAAGTCCAAATTAATAACAGCAGTCACAATAATAACAACAGTTACAATGACCAGCCTTGAATTGACAATGAAGATATTGAAGTGGTAGATAGCTTCTGCCTGTTAGGATGGATAGTGTTGGAATCAGCAGTCAAGAAATTCTAGCACTTGATAAAGTAGCAATGGAGGTTTTGGAAAAGAAACCTAGATGCTGTGATATGCCTATACCTGCAGAATTGTGCAGCCAATGGTTTTCCCTTTAACACTTTATGAAAATGAAAATTGGAATTTGAAAGAGCAAGATAGAAAGGATATTGAGCTTTTGAACTCGGGTGTTGGAGAAGACTCTTGAGAATACCATGGAGAGTCAATAAAAATGGATCATAGAACAAATTAATCCAGAGTTCTCACTCAAAGCACAAACTATCAGGCTCAAATTATCGTATTTTGGACACATTATGTGAAGACCCAGCATTCTTGGGAGGTCCATAATCCTGGAATAGTTAGAAGAAAAGAGAAAAGATGATGACCAGCAGCAAGGTGGTTAGACTCAATCACAGCACCGATGGGCACCCTATTGGAAGAACTGAAGGACCAGGTTGGGGACAGATCACCCTGGAGATATTTCTATCTTTGTGGCTGTTAAGAGTCAACAGTGACTTGATGGCATATAATCTTTATCGTCATCATAGAGATAAGGGAAGGGATAAGGGAAAAATAGCAAGGAGCAGAGAAAATGGTTTATTTATTTTGAAAAGAAAGCATGCAGAACAGGACAAAAATGAATCATCCTTCGTTAGGCTGCACTTGCAGCAAAAATGCTTGATTCTGAAGATTTGTGTCTACAGGAATCAACTGGGAGATTTCTCAGTCCCTGAAAACTGTTAATATTTTGAGGAAAGAACATCAGGCTCGGATCCCATCTTCAACTGTTTCTAATATATGGTTTGTTTCTGCAAATCATATATTAGGATAGTGCACACTTTCTAGGAGTGCTTTGGACCTTCCAGAAATACAGCTAGTCATTACAAGAGACTCAATTTATTTTTCAGCGTCTGCTCTTTAAGTTAATGCGACTCTTAAAATAGTGTCCTGCGGAAACCTGAAATAACCTGGTGATTTTCATGAATGCAGATGGGTATTGCCTTGTGTGAGATGATTTTCAAAACATACAGAATCCTATTGCATATTAAATCATCATCAAGTTCAGAAGTATATAGCTCTGAAACTTCCTGCCCTCGTAAACCTCGTGCAAACTATATACTGTGAGAACAAACCTTATCTTAAAAGCTTTCTCTTCTTGAAGCTTCATCATAAAGCCAGTCCTTCTTTCCTTACCCTTATGTGGGGAATTTAACTTTGCAGAGTTAATCAGCCCAGTAAACTGCATGCATGGCCTTCCACATTTACAGACTGTGCCGAGGCTCTTAAGGAGAGTTTGCCCAGTTGACTTTTTGAGATATTGGCTTCAGAGATAGGAATGAAATCACAGATACTGCAGTGGCCATAAGCATTGTGCACTTGCTTGCAAGGAACTCCAACGAACGAAAACAAGCATGCTGAAGAGAAGGCTGCCAACATGGAGAGATGTCTATGGGAAGCAGGTACCCTGTTCTACGCAAGCAGACTTGCCTCGTGTAGCTTTCTTTTTCCCTGGCTGATTATCTCTTGCTCAGCATGCACTTGTGTGCACTGCGGGTCGGCTTTTAAGGAAATGAGTTTTGACACTGCTTTCTTCAAGAGGAGCCCTTCTTTTCCGATTCCGCCTTCGCTGCTCGGAAATTTCCTGAGGTTCACATGGCCAACGCGTTTCCTAACTGTCCGCTGGGTGGCAGCAGCGTCCCACTGCAGAAGCGCCTTTCTCTTAACATCAAGTGTTAATGCAATTGACCAATCAGTGCTAAGATGATGGGAGGTAATTGAGTAATTGTATTTTACTGCTCGCAAGCCGGAGGGGGGGGGGGAGCTGTGGGAGTGGGAGTGTGAGTGTGGCGGGGGAGAAAAAACGACTGTTGGAAAGTGTGTAGGTAAAAAGAGCGGCCCGGGGCAGCTCGCCTGTCTCGCGGGGCGATAGCGGAAAGAGAAAAAGAGCGCGAGAAAGGAGCGCTACCCTCCGCAGCAGCTGCTCGAAAGCGGATTATTTATTTATCTGTCCCCTCTCCTCACCCCTGCGGGCGGAAGAGTTCAAACCGAAGCTGACGGCCGCGGAGGAAGGGAGCCGCAGCTGCGCGAAGGCTGGCGGTGTCAAAGAAGCCCCGCGGCGGCCGACTCCCTCGGAATGTGCCACTGAGGAGGGGAAGGGGGCTGGCCTGGGGAGGAGGAAGAGGGGAGCCGGCGGGGACGGTATCCAACTTGTAGATCGGAGGGTCGCTAAGCGGATTCGCGGCTGCTGGGAAAAAGACGGTTGGGGGAATACACCCCCTCCCCCCTCACCGGCTGCTTCGCCATCTCCCACTTTAGCTTCTTTTGAGTATTCCAGAGAACACGTTTTCCCCTCCAGCACCCCTTCTCGATGCGGCCCTCCAGCAGGCTGGCAGCAAAAATGGAGAGGAAGGCGAAATGAAGAGGAGGGGAAGTCCCCGGCTGGCAAAGTTCGCGGCGAGCCGGACGAATCGCGCCTCCCAAGGGAGATCGGCGGATTCCGCCGGGGGAGTTTTGAACGCCGGGAGGATTTTGATGAGGAAGAAAGGTGGAAAATTCAGCGAGGGCTGCGCGGGAAGAGGTGGGTGAAAGCCGCCCACTTCAGGTGTTTCGAAAAATGACGGCTTGGTTTTTGACAGCTAGTGGGAACCTTGTTTGCTCGCTCGCTCATTCTCCTCCCCCTCCCCCGCACCCCCCTCTCCAAGCTCGCGCCCGCCGCCGCCACTGTTAGCCTCGGCGTCTCTCTCCATTTGATGTGAGGCTCTGAAAAACGCAGAGGAGTTGGAAGGAAGGCGAAGGGATATAGTATCGTGGAGAGTTGGGCTTGCTGGCTCCTGGCTGAAATCAAAAATCCGATTGCGCACTGGGTTGTGATTGGAAATCTAATCAGATCCTTGAATCGGCGGGGAGGAGGGCGAAAGAACCCTAAAGTTGGTTCGGGAAAAAATAATGTAAGAGGCTGCGCGCCCGGCTGGCGAGAAGAGGGGGGAGTAAGAGCATCGAGATGACGGGAACCCCCGATCTGTGGTGGAAGCACATGGATCGGAGAATTGAGCGTGCGGCAAAGAAGAAAGGAGCCGAAGAGTCTTCCCTGGCTCCAGCTGGATCTTAGCGGAGAGACCCAAAAGAGGAGAGATCGCCCTAAAGGGACGGCCTGGGGGTCCTTGCGGGAGGCTAGAAAAAAGAATAATCGGCAAAACCTTCTCTCCTTCGGGGATTCAAAAGGGTTAAGTATCGGAGAGAAGGCAAGGCAAAGGATCGAACACCTCAGGAGAAGATCCAGGCAGGAATGAAAAGTTTCTCAACAGAGAAAGACTCTTTCCGTCGAACTGGTTGTTTTTGTTTTTTGTTTTCCCCTTCTTGTCTTTTTCCGAAGCCTCCTGGCCCCCGCCCCGTCCGTTTGTCCCCTGATGAAGAAAGAAGTTGATACACGCAGGGACATTTGAAAACAGCCACGTCCTAAGAGCGACGGCCGGGGAGGGGAGCGAGGAAGCAAGGGAAGAGAAGTATCGTGTAAAGGAAGCTGGGAGGGGAAGCAGCCGGCTTGGAGCTCTTTTGGACCGAACTAGATGGAAAATTGCAGATGGATATTTAATTTCCTATCTTTTTTTCCTCCCATCAAATTGGATCTGTTGCCGAAATGATGTAGTTTTGCCCTCGGTGGTGGTGGTGCCTGTTTTTTTTTTTTTTTTTAATTTAATTTTTTTTTCTTTTCATCGCCCCCCCCCACCTTCTTTTTCTTCTTCCTCTTCTTCTTCGGAATTTCATTCTGGATATTCTTCTTTTGCTCCTGGGCAATTTCAAATACAGTGAGTGCCATATTCATTTTTTTCCCCTTGTGTCTTGATGCCTGCCCTTTTAAAAAAGGTGATGGAGTTTGAGCAGTGATTTATTTATTCATTTGAGAGCCAGGAGAGACTGAAGAATAACCTAAAATGGTATCTGACACCAACAGTGGGGAGGGAGGTGGAGGGAAGGAAGGAATCACCCTTTGGCTAAACCTTGCAGATACCTTGGTTCTGTAGCTGTCCTTTCCATTCCTTCCCTAGTAAAGCAGTGCCTGTCATACTCCTGCAGTATGTGGCACCCTAATGCTTGATTTACCAGCTGGCCCAGGGCTGCCAAACTCATCACCATTGCATAACAGTCTCCTCCAACCCCAAACTACAGTGGTTTACAATTCCCATCATCTACAGGCATCATGACCATGCATGGTGGCTGGGGGTAGGAAGTAATAGGAGTAGCAGCCCAGTGTATCTGGAAGGCACTAGGTTTGGCAGGCCAGCCAAAGGAGTTTGGTGTGCGGAGAGTCAAGTAGGGGAAGGGGAAGAAATGGAAATGATGGGAATGTTACCATCTGAGGAGATCTTTCTTGGGGAAGGAACTATGATAGTCAGGCAAACTGGAGAAAGGATGCTTCTGGGAGGCTGGCACAGACTTGGCCATCTGTATCCAAAGAAGGCATGCAAGGGAGATTTTTCCTCAAATGTCTCCTAGAGCTCTTACTCTACTATGACTTGATGGTAAATCCTCTCAGTTCCCCCAGAGTATGTCTTTGGCAGTGAGTAAAGTAAATTACAAACTGTGTGGGTCTTCAGACATGACACTGTCTTAAATGTTATTGGTATATCTTACTGTTTTTAGGTGATCCATTTACACTGGATGCAGTGGTCTTAATGCTTGGGTTTAAAATGAGAGAGTAACATTGGTCCTGTGCATGTTCACTAAAGAAGTAAGATTGCACATTACATTCCTCACTCTACTCCTGTAACATTTTGAGGAACTCTGGATCTGTTTGTACAACATGCTTACCCATGGTTACTTGGAGCATCATTTATTCAATTAACCCTTCTTTTTTTTGCATCCACACAACACATTGAACCATCAACTAACAATAGGGGTTGAGTTTGCTCAACAGATCAGGCTCAAGTAGTTCAGTGGATGGACAAAAACAGCCTGTAATTGCAGCCATTTCATAGGTTGGAAAAATGGATCTGAAAAGTTCTGACCACTCAGAAAGTTGATAGCTGGTCATTTTGCCTTATTAATTATAGGGACTTCCTGTTCCAAAAGCTGAACATTTAATAAAGTATAAATGTAAAGATGTAGCATGTAGATACAGAACAGAATGTATTTTTAATGGAGGACAAGGTATTTTTGAAGTTATTCCTGTAACTAATTGCTTTTTTTCATTGGAATATCTCCTTATGGGCATTTATTTATTTATTTATTTATCTATAAATAAATAAGTATTTACCTGCTAAATGTATTTTCCTTCTCACATGTGGCTCTCCTGATCTTGCATCCATGGGCTGATAACCAAAATCTCTCTCTCTCTCTCTCTCTCTCTATATATATATATATATATATATATATATATATATATCAACATACTTCATCAAAATGGAGAGATCTGCTTTTCTATAAAAGCAAAACCTTCACAGCTAACAACTGGAAAATGTCTTTTTATATCCCCTGTCCAGGATTTTCTCCAGTTACAATCTTATTGGAGGATGAGCATTTGATCAGTTTTTCCCCTTTATGTCATTTAGGCATGACTTCTGAACTTGTCTGATATCCTGTCAATCCAACAGCATCAATATTTCTGAGATATAGTTTCATTAACCTATGAGAAAAAAAGATAATTAAAACGTCTGTTTATAAAAGTTTTACTATATTGGTTTGGGCCATGCCTCATAAGTGTTAGGTACTTAAAATACAGTAAACCTTTGAGCCACCTTCTCAGGGACACACACACACACAAGGATTCCTAACTATGCAATGCTTTCATAGCAAAGTATTCAGCAAAAACAAAATCTCTTTATTTCATAACTCTCTTAATTGAATCAGTCAAACAAATTAATGATCATAGTTTCTTTTTGGAACACATGCCATTATTTTGGGGATCTTTTAAAACAAAACAAACCTTACTTGGCCCCCACTGACTCCAGTGGTCCCCTGCATAAATTTCTGCCCAGTTATGGGCTATCCTTGCATCCACAGTGATAGAACATGGATATTGTGCTTGTGTTAGACATGTCCTGAACTAAGATGGAGAAGGAAAAAACTGTGTTTTTAAAGGGGGAAAAAAAGCAGTCCTCTTGCCCCAGAATCACTCTGCTATGATCTGATAAATCAGAGTTCATTGGCAAAGCCACCTTGCTATTTGGCAGGAGAACAGTGCCATCATCCTGGGTCAAATACACTGCAAGGCTACTTATCCATTGAAATGCCACTACAGTTATTTCATTTTATTTTATTTGGGGGCGGGGGGAGAATCTTTATGAACCAAACATAAAACAAGAGTAAATCTCTCTGCTGTGTGGAGCTGTGATGGTGGATGTGGACTTCCAGAGATGCTAAACCTGCTTGGCATGGGAGCTGAGAACATGTGGATCCGATTGGAGTTCAGCACTCTCTTCTGTTGTGATAGGAGGGACTTTATCATTCAGAGGTGTACACCGGTGCTGTTTATGAGTAATGCCAGTAGCACTGAAAATATACTTAAGAACCTTTGTTTTTGTTTTTGTGTCCTATTTTGAATGTGCGGTGTTGTTTCCATTGTGGCGAGGATAGGCATTTTATCTGGCTAACTGTTTTCTATTGCTTGTGTCAGAATATAAGTGCAACATTCATCAGCATCTGATATTTAGCCAAGATGCCTTCCAATTTTTTCAGGATAAAAGGGTAAGCAATTCTGTAATTACCATCAGGCAGCTAGGAAAGTGACAGCCAGGAGTTTGTGAATAGAGAACAATTTTGGGTATAAAATGCATGAATTGCCAGTGAAAAGGAACAAGTATTGGCTGTAAAAGGTTTGTTTCATTTAGGATGTTTGGTTTTAATAGCATCTCAAATTAGCTAATCTAAAAAAGAAAATTATTCTTAGCAATCAGATGGTTAATTATTCAAAATACTTCTTACTGAGGCAACACTCTCATGATGTTAAGATATACAGGTCCCTACAGGATGGGATGTAGCCTTTATCTTATTAAAAGAACTACATTAGAGCAGCATAGATGATGCCTTGCAAAGTTTCTATTCCTCTCCTTCTCTCCTCCTCTCTATTTCTCACTCTTTTCTATATTAATAGGTATATTATTTAAGTATCTATGTTTTGGTACTTTAGACTATTGGAAGAAATTGTGAACAAATTAATTACATCAATACGTTTAGATGAAACATGACTGGCATTAAAGACTGGCCTAATTCAATGCTGTAAGAAGGGACAGTAGGGAAACAGAAGGTGTACATAATACAATATACTGCTGTGAATGTGGATGATTAGGGGTGTGATGATTGTCAGTTGATTTTTATCAAGGCATCCCCTCTTCCTATTTTAAAATATGAAATGAGTTGCAGAAAGTTATGAAATAAGTCACTTCTCAACAAGCTCTGCTTCATCAAGGATGGCTAGGAAGGATTAACGTGTCTACAGAGTACTCTTAGTTATTGAAAGTTTTGGACTATTAGTAAAGCTATTAAATAGTAGAAAATTTTGCAAGAGAATTTTAGAGTGAATACCTTTTTGCCAAAGGGATATTGAGGGTAGCCTATTCATTAAAACTATGAATTGATAGTGATGCTGATTTTCTAGCCATAGGAATCTTCATTCTGTGAAGTTTGTGCAAGCCATGATTTATAGCAATAGATGCTTTAATGTGGGCAAACCAGTTTCTCTTTAAACAGGATTTATTTCATTTGGCAAGAGGTTGAGAGATATCATGCTAGACTATGATATAAACAGTCTTCCAAAAGAAATGCAGTAGTATATAACTGTTGACTTTCCCTGATGGGTCAAAGATTTGCAAAACATTTTTTTAAATCAATTGACTAGTAGATTTTCATATTTGGACTGCATAACAATTTTAACTCTCCATGCAGAGCAGAAAGATTCAGCTTCTTGTTGGAACATTTCTAAGCTGTTTTTTCTACTCTCCAGTAATGATGCCTGTGAGTTGGCTTAACTGTTTGTGGTTAACTGGTGAAATGGCAAATGTACTGCATAAGATACTACCTATTTACGTTGATTAAAGCAAAGAAGGAAGAATATTATTACAGCTAAAGAAAAGAGAAAACACATTTTGCATTAAGTACACGCATGTACATCACAAACCAAGAAAGAGAGAGGTCATTTATATCTGGTATCCAAGGAATCAAATACAGAAATGTGCATAATTTTCTGTGCATTGTTTAAATGTTGCCATAGTGATACTTCAAGATGGAAGTTGCATGGTTCCTCCTGCCCCCAATCTAGAAAGGTTTATTCTCCTTCTCCTTGCTCTTTGTTCTTTTATAACATGGTTCCCAGCAAAAATAATGTCCATAGAATTTGATTGAAAGAGATGAAAGAGAGAAAACAATCTGCTGTTTCTTGTTTATTTGATATGCATATCCCAGCCTCCTAATATCCTGCAACACTAAATGGGGTTTGTGAGAGATGTGGGGCAGAAGACACTTTCCTACTGTTAAAATATTGAACATATTACAATATTTGGAGTAGTGGTGATATGTTAATTGAATATTTCCAGGCAGATGAAATACAGCTGTTGTTAAACAATCAGAAATAGCATTAAGTCTACTTGACCTGAAGTTCATTTCTGGGACTTCTTTGGAAGAATGGTTTCTGGGCAAACTAAAATGCCAGTCAGAATCATAAACAGATTCCTGGTAATTGATAATCACTTAAAGATCCTTAACTTGTGATTCTGCAAGCCAAAGGAAACCTCTGTCATGCTTGACCTGGAATATGGGAAAGTTATTTACATTTATTAAATCAAGTACAACAGGCTGCAATAAATGACTGTGGATTTTATAAAACAGATTTTTTTTTTAAAAAGGGAGGATCTATTTCCTAGCTTTAATCTGTAATCTATAATTATAGTTAGAAAAAAAAAATTAAACCAACAAGTCAAGTTTTGAAAAATACAGAGATGCAGAGCCATGGCCATAACTATTGAACTAATGAATCCTTCAGTATTTTTTTCCTGGAACAGCAGGATTCATGCAGCTTCACTTTTAGGAAGTAGGAAATTTTACTTCCTAAAGCCTAACCAAGATAGGAAAGGTTTTCTCCCAGTTTTATTAAGCATAAAAATAGTTCTGGGTCATCTCATGTGTCATTCAGTATCTCTTGCCTGAGCTTTCCACAAAAGTGCATCAGAAGAAGTTCATTTTAATCAGTTCATTAGAAATAGGAGTAACCTCACCAAGAGGAGCTTCTCACCCAGGCAAAATAGCTTGCCTGCATTCAACCATATTGAGTCTTGGAGCTGCTTCGTGAGTTATGCAATCAGTGGGGTCATCACTTTAGATGAGATGCAATGACTCATTAATTCCCCTGTCATGTCAATGAGTGACTCTTGGGGAAAGTGACATCAGGTGGTCCATGAAAGTCAGTTTGCCTCATGCATGCTAGGTTGGAAAGCATAAATATACCATTGACCTGCATGCAATCTGTTGCAGTGATAATCTTAGCAATGATGCTGCCAAATCATACAAAGGGATAATTAAAAGAATTCTCCTGATATTTATTATTTAGACCTCAATCTTTGTAATGAGGCATGACTACTTTTTCTTGAATAGAGGTTCAAAATTATTCTGTTTCAGTAAGATACTGCAGTAATGTACACAAACAATTGCAGCTAAGTCATAGATTTGTTCCTTTCTTTTCTGCACTGTCCTTTTTCTGATTGCAACTTGACTATCTTTCAGATGATCTTTAAGGAAACAGCCACATTTTCCTCCTGCAGAAAACTGACTAGTATGTTACAGGCTTTAGTGTGTATGTATTTGTGTACAGTATACATGTATGTATAGTGGTGAAGGTGAAGGTTTCCCTTGACATTAAGTCCAGTCGTGTCCAACTCTAGGGGGCGGTGCTCATCTCCGTTTCAAAGCCGAAGAGCCAGCGTTTGTCCGTAGACACTTCCGTGGTCATGTGGCTGGCATGACTGCACGGAACGCCATTACCTGCCCGCCGAAGCGGTACCTACTAATCTACTCACATTTGCATGTTTTTGAACTGCTAGGTTGGCAGGAGCTGGGACTAGTAACAGGAGCTCACCCCGTCATGCAGATTCGAACCCCCGACCTTCCGATCGGCAAGCTTGGCAGCTCAGCGGTTTAACCCGCAGCGCCACCGCGTCCGTATGTGTAGTACACAGTATGAATCAAAGATCAGATGTTCATAAAAGATTTTGAAAGGGGCTGTGTAGTGAAAAGATTGTATTGCATATACAAATATATTAAATTCCAAACAACATCTCAACTCAACAACATGCTGTAGACTCCCAGTAGTTAATAATCAGAGTGATTACCATGAGATGGGTGACTATATAAATCATTTAATTGTTTAAGTAAATAAATTGCAATGGTGGATAGTATTTTCATACCTTCAGCACTTGTGTGGAATTTGGCAGATGGGTTGGGAAGAAAACAAAGCTGAAACTAACAAAATGACCTTTTATACATAGCTGCTAATGTTCAGAAGATCTATGGTCTTTCTCACCTGGATTCTTATTGAATGTGGACAGATCTAGGTAAAGAATAAGTACAAATATTCTTGAACTGCATACTATTTTGGTTGTGTCAGCTGCTTATAATGCAATGTCAATTTTACAATATTGTTACAACTTTTTAAAAAATAGCTGGCTTTTCTATTTTTTCACCTTGGTGTTAGCAAAGAAGCACCAGGATACAATTTGGTGTTAGTATAAATACTAAAAATAAATAAAGATTGCCTTGCCTAGTACTTCAGATTCAGTTCCAGACATATGTTCCAGTGCATGTTGCATCTGTCTGCAACTCTTTAAAGTAGCTACATCTTTTCCCAGAATCACAAAGAAGTGTTAAAGTTCTGCAGACAGGTATTAGGTGCCTCTGTATGCTCCAAGCAACCTTTTTGGAATCCAATCCAAAGCACTACATGTCTCTAATACTTAATCCAAGTTGCTTTGGGACGCAGAAGAAAGATTGTACATACAACCATATTTTAAATTTGTATTACTTTTTTAAGTTATGAAGAGATTCAAGTAAGTGAATGGAACTTAGATAGCCAATTTCCCCTCTGTTATTTTGAGCACCCTAGATGGAAAAAAAAAGTACATCCTGTGCAGAGGGAATCGTTTCATTAGCTGTGCGATAAAACTTTTTTTTTTATGAACTGCAAAGAATGGTAGAAATAAGAAGGCCAGACATCCACAACAAACAGATTTCATTCTATAAAATTATCTCAAATGTTGAAGAAATATATTGAATTCAATGACTTGTTGCCTATTCCTCTTCATTGCTGCAAGAATTTTACGCTTGATCTGAAGGTGTCCTGTGAGCTGGGTTTTTTGCAACAAGTCGCTCTTTTAGACTATTGGTCAAATGACTTCTGGATAGAGCCACGTGAGACAATAAATACATATTGATGTTTCATTATCCATACCGCTAACTTTAGAGTAGACCTGAATCTGAACTTAGGAAGAGATGTTGTATCCTTATATACTTCTTATGTTCAATAGAGGAGAATACCCACAACCAAATGCCAATTGTCATATATATGTATATGTGCATGTGTATGTTTATATGTATGTCAATCATGTCTGATTCTCAGAGACTGCCTGGACAAGTTCCTGCAATTTTGTTGGCAAGGTTTTTTGAAAGTGGTTTGCCCTAGCCTTCTTCCTAGGTCAACCAGTTGGCTTTGTGCCCAAAGCAGGACTAGAACCCACAGTCTCCCAGTTTCTAGCCCACTGCCTTAACCACTACCCCAAACTGGCTCTCAACTGTCCTATAGGTGACAGTTAATAATCTTTCTCATGATTTAAATTATTTGCATGCTTATACATTTTGATTCCTTCTCTTGTAATTCTGGGGAAATACTTGCAACATCTTGCCAGGTTGCTGATGTTCCCCAGATCTGTTTTGTGAGATCCCTGTGACTGATATTCAGCCAGTGCTGACTATTCTATTTTCAAGCCAAAGATTCCTTCCATGTTCTTTAATTCTGCATTCTGCAGAATATCCACTTTTTCTATTGTAACTATTCCCCACAAGTTTACAAATGGCAGAAGTGAATATAAAAGAAAATTATCAAACATAGTTCCACTGTACAAATTGGATGTTCTGTTGAATGCAACACATTAGACATAAAAACATACAACATTCAGAAGTTTACGTATTGTAGATATGTATATCTCTTTGAGTCATCTGGGAGGGAAGTCCTGGGTATGGATGAATCTTTACATCTGCAGACCTAAGAATACACAATTGGTAGTGAACTCCAGTGCAAACAATAATTATAATATGGTCAGGATCTGGCTGTAAATTTAATTTCATTGATCAGCATTTAATACTCCTGATTATTTAGTCTTATTTTAGAAGGTTCCCTGTAAACATCTGTTCTTTTACCGGTTTACCTTGGGGAAGTCTCTGTCGCTCATTTTAATGTATTTCACAGAGTTTTTGAGAAGATAAAAAGAGGTGACTTGTTCTTTTGGGTAAGGACAGAATAAAATTATAATAAATAAGTAGCTTCTAGTATATTCTGAAATCTGATATAGCTTTATGCACAGCATAAGGAAATAATGGTTCATAAAATTCATTTTTAGGATCTTGGAATGAGTATTCTAGAGTGTGCACGAACATATATTCCTTTAGGTAATTACATTTCCAGATATAAACTGTATGCAGGAAGAATAGAATAATTAGCAACAACAACTTTATAGACCTGCAGTTTTTTCTATTTTTCAGCACAATGGGTGGTATTTCCAGGTTTCTGGCTTTGGAAAATCAAGGCTATTCTTAATCTGTAACATTCATTTTATACATACAAAACTATGTATGTGTAGAACAATACATACAACACATACATACAAAACCTATAACTAAATCTGGCATGTACATTAACAATAAAATATGTATTTTGCTAATTACCACCCCATGTTAAACTATTGTCTCCTCCCCTCATGCACACAAAACAAGTACTTCAAAATACTTCTGAAAAACACAGTGAAAGAAATAACTGTTCATAGATATAACAAAAATACATGCTTTTCATACCATACTTTTCTATACATAGTGGATATGTTTTAGAACTCATGTTTGCGTTGTTCCCTGGGGTCAATTGAGATATATATTATGTATACCATAGCCTTGTATGGCTTAGGTAAAGAATTCTCCATGATAAAATCAGACATGGAAGAACAGGGGGAGCTAAAAATAGGAACTTTGGAGCAAAAGGAACAGATAACACTGGTGGACCATGTATATTGTACTACCAGTTTTAGTAACAGGAGTACCTTAAAAGTCTTAAAACAAATTTAATACACACAGTCCTGTTTTCCTTGGGAAGGTTTAAAGGCAGAAGGAGAGAAAATCTGATTCCCTAAACTTCCATGAGGCTATGAGAAGACTACAACCATTGTATTTCCCACACTTGAATTCTGATTGGCAATCAGCTGTTTTAATTAACATACCTGGATTGTAAAACCATTAGACAGAAGCAAAGAGTCTATGTTAAAGCCTATCTTTGCTGACATCTCATAATCACCTAGACTTTTGCAGCCCAGATTTGGAAGACTTAGCCCATGGACACCAGTATGCCTGTATTTGCCAGTCTCTCTGCTTCATCTGACTTTATTGCTTTTAAGGATTATTATAATTAAAAAAAAGTGGAATGCTGACATGCTGCATCATTTTCAAGGGACTCTCTGGACATGTAGACATTCTTAGCAAATAAAAATGGTGATGAATGTAGTCCAGTATTTTGTTTTGATGTGCACCTACATGCCCTGAAAGCAAACAGAACAAAAGGCCATCTGCTGGGTAACATCCTGGGAGGTTAGTTAGGGTGATAGGAGTGACTTCACCAGTTTAGCTTCTGCTGTATGAGTATTTTTTAACTGCTCACTGGCCCAGTGATTTTATGAATAGGCAAGTTCCCCTATCCAAGCAGAATCCCCAGAACATGGTCTCCAAATTCCTAAACTATTGACCTATTTCTTTTGTGTTAGAAGAAAAAAAAAATTGGTAAACATAAAAGGCTATTTTTAAAAATCTGCCTGCCCACATTCAGTATATCCAGTAATGTATTTGTATATATAGTTTGTAGTAGATAATGTAGTTTCCCTTGAATTCCCCTCTTTCTCCTTGTGGAATTGCTATGATAATTTCTGAAAGAGTAGAACATTACTAGTATATGATACAATGCTGTCATCTAAAGATATGCAGCAATGCAATTAGTGTTGATTTTCTTTGTCTGATTTGTTTGTTTTATCAAGGGTCTGTGAGTGTTGATTGATTATGTGCCATCAAGTTGTTGTTGAGCCTTAGTGACCACATAGATTTTCTCCATGACTGTCTGTCCCTCAGCCAGTCTTTCAGGTCTTCCAACACTGCACCCATCACCAGTTCAATTTTATTACAGTCACTGACCAGTACAAGATACAATTCTATAAAGATATACACATTAGCCTTAAAATATAAACCATCTAATTTAAAATTATTTTAAATTTGAATTTACAAATTCCAATTAAATGTTAAAATATGTTTAGATCACAAGGTAAATGAGCCCCTTAATCAAATTTAAAAACAATCTTATTAATTTATGTTATCATGACTAATATACTATCAAATATGTGTCTATAAAAATATATGTAAAATATTAAAAAGAGTAATAAAAAGAGTAAAATATCATATATAAAATATGATATATAGACCACTTAAAGTTATTACCAGGGATACATTACTACATTTTTCCAATCATAATCTGACGTATCTTCATAGCGGCTGTGCAGAATCTAGCTACTTGCGCCGTGACAGTTGGATCTTCGTCTATAAGTAACACTTGCATATAATCTATATCTTTCCACCTAGGATATTTATTGATCATTAATTTACTCCTGAGCTCTTTATAAAAAGGACAATGGAGAAGCACGTGGTCTGTGGTTTCTATCTCTCCATTGTTACAAGGGCACCACCCTATTTGGGATTTTGGGATTTTTTGTATCTGCCTTCCAAGACTGCAGAAGGGAGTGCATGGCTTCGAGCTAGGGAGAAAGCTTTCCAATGGCTAGGAATTTCGAGTTGAGTAAGGTAGTTAGCAGTATTGACAATATATTTATTATGCTCTGGAGACAGGAAATGAGGAGCCTTCTGTGGGTCCCTTTGTCTCTCCATGTCCTTTATCCTTTGCTTCAGGGTCAATTTTGCCTGTTCATAATCCATCCTAATAATTAAATCTGTGGAAAATCCTAGCTTTGCAAGACTAAATTCAATATCCTTTAACCAAAAGGATTGGAAGTAATCTTGAAAAATGAGTGGTGCTAAACCTTGGGGATAATGCTTGAGTTTTAGCCAAAGGTTCAGGGAAGCTAGACACACTCTTGCCTCAACTTTTATTATGCCAACTTCCAATCGAAGATGAGCATTTGACACACATTTGGGCATTTGGAGTACTGCTCTAATAAATTTTGACTGCACTCTTTCCAGAGGTGTAATGCTTGAAGTTGGAGCACCAACACAGGACCCGTAGAGTTGCTGGGCTAATGTCTTCTCCTGGAAGAGCTTAAGAGCTGCTAGAATATGGTGTCCTCCTTTACTCTGGAAAAACTTTAAAATGGCATTGGCTGATTTTTGTCTGGAATCAGCTGCATAATCAAAGTGAGGTTTCCTAGATCCAGTGGCATGCACAACTACCCCTAGGTATTTGAAGCTAGACACTTGCTCTATTCTGTGCCCATTTATATTCCAGGAGCGAAAATTCAGCCTTTTAGCAAAGGTCATTATCTTTGTTTTCTGATAATTTATTTCTAACTGATTATTAATACAATATTGAGCCAAGGATGTCAAAGCTCTCTTGAGACCTATAGGAGTCCTAGAGAGTATGACCGCATCATCTGCATAAAGCAGGGCCCATCAGCACTGTAACTGAGTTCATCCATCTTACTGCAGGTCATCCTCTTCTCTTTCCTTCCATCTTTCCCAGTATTAGAGCCTTCTCCAGAGAGCTGGGTCTTCACATAATGCGTCCAAAGTAGGACAATTTGAGCTTGATCATTTGTGCCTTGAGTGAGAATTTTGGGTTGATTTGTACGATGATCCATTGATTTATTTTCTTGGATGTCCACAGCATTCTCAGGACTCTTCCCCAACACCAAAGTTCAAAAGTGTCAGTATTCTTCCTATCCCGCTTCTTCAAAGCCCAACTTTTGCTTCTGTAGTGTCACAGGGAATATGATGGCTTGCACAATCCTGATCTTTGTAGGTATACAGTAGACACATCACAGCATTTGAATAGCTTTCCCAAGGCCTTCATAGCTGCAATACCTGCATATTTCTTGACTGCTTGTTCCTTTACTGTTGATGGTTGATCCTAAAAGGCAGAAGCTAGCCATCACTGTGATATCTTCACTGTCAATTCTAAGGCTGGTTGTCCTACTTGTTGTAGAACTACTAATGAGTTTGGTCTTCCTTATATTTAATTTTAGTCCCATTTCACTGTGCTCCTTGATTTTTGTTACCAGTGTTTGCAGATTTTTGCATTTTCATGCTATAATTTTGTGAGTGTTAAGTCATGAAATTATAAGACCATGACCTATTTGCTTTTGCTATAGGCTCACCTCAATCTTCCTTGTGGTTGGAAGATTTCAGTTATTATTAACTTGAACATGGAAAGAGAGAAAACTACAAAATATTTTCCAAGTTTCTTTCCTTTCTATATACTGTAGCTATATACTCCAAGCAGCAGAGATTTTGGAAGTGATTCGCCATTGCCTCCTTCCTAGGGCTGAGAGAGAGTGACTGGCCCAAGGTCACCCAGATGGATTTGTGAGTAAGGTGGGACAGTCTCCTGGTTTCTAACCTGATGCCTTAACCACTACACCAGACTGGGTCTCCCAAAAAGATAGTGCTGTTTAATGAAATGTGAACTCCAGTTCTGGTAAACTCTTGCCATGTGCTATTTATTGATCTGAGAGGCTACTGACTATTATTGGGGGATAACAGCTGGTCTGAATCTGATTTACCATTGACCAAGAACATGGCCATGATGTGTTTTACCTCTGCAGACTTACCACCAGAGGACATGGAATAAAACTGACAATATGTGAATGCAGATTCCTGTATTGAATCAGTGAGCATAATTGACTTGGGGGAGGAACACAAACAGTGGGGCTAGAAGACCATATACACATGATAACCCTCCAGTTTCATTCTCAAGAACATACTTTCAGTTCCAAAGGAGCAATCACACTTCAACAAGTGTTTTATTGCTCTCCACACCTCTCTCCTGTCTCCCTGTAAGGAAGCTATTCCACATTCATAACTTAAAAAAAAAAAAATCATGTCCTCCAGTGGCATGCAGGCTGCAAGCAAGGCTTAAAGCAACCATGACCAGTGACAAACCAGCTGCTTTAATGTGAAGTTTAATCTTTTGTATGTCTACTCCTATTCCTCTAAGTACTGCATGTGAGATGTATAGCACTGATGCAGTGCAGCAATTTCAAGCATATGAATACGGTATGGGGAATGATCTGCTTTTCTTCCATTATCATACATCTTGTAGAAGCCAAGGAATCCTTCAGGAAAAAAAGGGTGGCAATTCTATGTTTCCCATAGATAACTCATGTTACATACAATTAGTGTAATTCGTAAAAATTAGATCTGTTTCACCCAACCAGTCTAATGGTCAATTGATAAAGACAGTGCCTTCCATTGTAAAGTTTTCTTTAGGAACTATCATGGGTGGGAGTTCCAGTAGTCCATGTCTCAGACTCTCAGTATTATATGAGCAATATGCTCCAATGCATTAATAAAGTGTCTTGATGCATCCTTTTGTGCAGTCACATTAAGATGGCTTTTTAAAATAATATTTTATCAATACACATTGAGGGAAAATGCATGAATGAACTGAAAATGATATTAATGCAACCATGCTGTGTTCAATGCTCTGTAGAAAATTTAAACACTGAAAAAATCCCACTGCCTTGGTTTTGGCCAATAATTTTCTTCAGATAGGTAGCCACTTTATATTCCATGTGCATTTCTTTATCAACACCTATACATATGCACACACATAGAAATATATTGGTATAGACAGGGACATCCAGAGCAATGGTCACTGGGTTCAAAATGGCAGGCATGACTGGGTAAAGATGGTGGTGTAGACAGACATATAGGTTATTGCATTTGGAAAGTATCTTATAATCACTACGAAGAAAGAAAATTGAGACAGAACGAAGGGAAGCCTGTAAGCAGAGATCTATTCCTATTATTAAAGAGAAAATAAATTAGTTGCATTCAATATGGTACATCAACTTAACAACGTAAGTTTGGTGGGCCAGCTTCCTATCAGTTTATATCAGCAGATGACAAGGGAAAAAAAACGAAACTGCAATGTTTCAGTAGCCTTTTCATGTTGTCATGTCTTAAAACAAATGGTTGATTTTTGCTTCAGTGTCTGTTATTTTAAAAACAGTGGAACTGTCCTGAATTCCCCTTAGTCCATGTGTTCTGTATCATCTTTCCATCTGCCAGGTTTGAAAGTTTAGTACTGTATTTTGTCCTATGCTACCTATGTGTTTCTGTATCTTGCAGTAATTACTTCCAATTCTGCATTTTTTTTTAATGTAACAATGGATAATTCCTTTATTCAGGATGATATCCATACCATCCTCTGTTCCACTGTAATATTACTTAGGATTATATTAATATAACTGCCCAGAGTCCCTCTTTTGGGGGAGATGGGTGGTAATTAAATTTGAGTAATAAATAAATAAACAAACAAACAAATAATGTGATATAATATAATTAACTCAGTGCCATGTTGAAGTCTGGATATATCCTTTCTATGTTATACTGTATTACTACTGTATACTGACTTAGGAAAATTGCCTTATAGCTCAGGGATGGGTCACTTGTGGCCCTCAAGTCATATGCAAAGTTGCCCACAGGTCTTGTTTGTGGACCTCAGAACCTCTAAACTCTAATTTGTTTTTATGTTTGGGGTAAAATATTAACTATAATCAATGTAATTTATTTTTATGTAGCCTCAATTCCATTGCATTTACTGTTTCTCCTAGCTTTGCCCATTCCTTTCCCTTTGTTCTTTATTTCAGCATGCCATTCAAAAGCCAACTATAGACTTGTTCAAAATGAAAGAAAGAAAGAAAGAAAGGAAGGAAGGAAGGAAGGAAGGAAGGAAGGAAGGAAGGAAGGAAGGAAGGAAGGAAGGAAGGAAGGAAGAAAAGTACCCTGTAATAGACACCAAGGCCAGAAAAAAGCTTAATATAAAATTATTTTAAAAATACAAAATCAGTAATTTTACTGTGCAAAAATGATGAAAACAACTGAATAAACATTACACTTGAATAGGAAACAAAAACTAGTGTATTATACCCTTAACAGAGTACAGAAATACAAGGAAGAGGGAGGGACTTGCCTCAAAGCCCCTCCCCCCCCCCATGCAGGGTTCCCACTCAGGTGTGGCTAATCCTCAAAATCCCCACCTTTCCTGTTTTGGGAAGTCTGCAAAAAAAAAAAAAAAAATTAAATTGAATACATGAATAGAACCCTTGGTGTCATGGGAAGTCTGATGAAGCAGACTTCCCAACCAATTCACATTCAAATAAACCCAAGTAGAAGTTTCTTGTCAACAATTTCAATCAGCAGAGCAAGTTCAGAAACATCAGGTACAAGGCTGGTGTGTGCCCCCCTTCTTTGTCTTTGTCCAGCTTTATCCTATTCAGAATTAATATCTAAATGTGGGTGCAGTTTGTCTGTTTGTTTTTTAATAAACATCACCAGGCACTATGCGTGTGCCCACTGGCTTAGCAGTCTACCTCCTTGAATAAAACGAAACATATTTCTGAGCAGTCTTACATTTTGCAACGTGAATGCTATCTTAAACACTGCAGAAGGTAACAAATTAATTTGAAGGAATATATTGGCCATTTATTTTTTGTCCCCTTCTAGAAATAAGATGGTGTGATTGCCTACTGATATGGATTTCTAACTAAGTTTCTCAAGGAGGATCAACAGTCTTCTTTTCTCCCAAGAAGCCTTCCAAACATTCCATAACCCTTTTGCCTCTCTGCTTTCATCTGGAATATGGCGTCTGGGAAATTAAAGGGAAAAAAAACCCCTTACATTAATTTTATTAAAATAAGTTACTAGACCTTCCTTATATAATATGTCTCTGTTACCATCTGTAATTCCATTCTATATTTTCCATTTGTCTTTGTCTTTCACTGGGAAGTTACAAGATGGAAAACAGCACATGAAATCATAATTTGCATTTTATGGCTTTGCATAATTGTTTCACTTAGCTCTTGATTAACTAAGGAACTTTGATTGATTGAAGTTGGGAATTATTAAAGTATTAGGAATTTTAGAATGAGGCAGTACATTGTTATGCTATATTGGGAAGTGAGCTAATTCCAGAGTTTCTTTTATATTCAATGACTTCATAGACAGGCTAAATAATGTCTGGTGTGGCAACTCTGTTCCAGTAGCGTAGTGAATCTTTGCTTGGTATGACACTTTTGGAAGTGTCTTTACTTGCAACCGCCTTGTAATGCAATGGAAGAAAAGAAAATGATACTACAAAAATAAATGTTTATTTTTGCTACTACTGTTATACTGATATTGCAAAGGTTTACAAATCTGCAAAATAAATGTGTCATGGAGCTATCAGTCCAGTCATAAAGAAAAACTAACAGCTTCAGAGGAAAAAAAGGGCAAAATACCTACATCTACAGTCTTAGAGCATAGCGCCCTGAAGCTATTCCTGTCCTGTGCTGATGGCAGCTGGATTTTAAGTTAATTAAAAAAAAAAAAAAACATTCACCCCTCTCAGGCTTTTTGGTAGCATCTTTCCCTTCCCTGAGACACTGTCTGTCAGACCTAGGAAGAAGGCCATGGCAAACCACTTACAAAAAAATTGCATCAAGAAAACAGAATGGACTTTTCTCTGCAGTTTCCAGGAATCCAGATTGCCTTTGAGGCAATGACTTGAAGGCATTAAAGGGGAGGGGGGATATATGTTTTAAAATATAAACATATATGCCTACCAAGTTGAATTAAATTTATATACTGTACATATATACTGTATATAAATTTATATACAGGTAGTCCTCACTTAACGACAGTAATTGGGACCAGAATTTCCATCACTAAGCGACATGGTAATAAAGTGCAACACCATGTAACCTCACTGCTTAGTGACAGAAATTCTGGCACTTTCAGATGCCATCATTAAGTGAATCACCATAGGTCATTAAGCAAGGACATCACATGGTTGCCATTTGCGACCTCCTGCTGGTTTCCCCATTGACTTTGCTTGTAGGAAGCCAGCAAAGAAGGTCGCAAATGGCAATCATGTGATCATGGGACATTGCGACCGACATTTGTATGAGGACTGGTCGTATCTTACCACTCGTTCAGCACCACTGTAAGTTTGAACAGTCACTGAACAAGTGGCCGTTAAGTAAGGACCACTTGCACTGTACAGTATATAAATTTTACTTGTTTACTGTATATAAAGTTAAAGTATCAAAACACACATGTACGCAGATGCAAGAATCAGCTTTAAAATTAAACATACAGACACAACCCTCCTTTCTTGCATTTTCTCAGCTGTGGCTAAATAATGTCTGGTGTGGCAACTTTGTTCTAGTAGCATGGTGATTGTAATCTTTGCTTGATATGAAAAATGTCACTGGTTCAAAACTGGCAGTAACTTTTTAAATCACTGTTTTTCTTTGAGCTACTGACTTTACTGGGTATTTTTTTAAACAAACCAACACATTCACTATTTCATCATTTTTCCTATCATTTGATGTAGAAGGGTTTCGCCCAGCTTCCCAGTAGCCCAAAAAAATAAGCTGGATTTTGCAATATGATACTTTTGAGATTACAGAGCTACAGGCTGGGACCATTAACCCAGACAAGGCAGTGTTCTTGCCATTGTGTGCAGCAGCTAATCAAAGTGCAGGAATTTGCCTGGAACAGCAAATTGTTCTAGTAGCATGGTGATTGTAATCTTTGCTTGATATGAAAAATGTCACTGGTTCAAAACTGGCAGTAACTTTTTAAATCACTGTTTTTCTTTGAGCTACTGACTTTACTGGGTATTTTTTTAAACAAACCAAAGAACAAAAGTGCATGCTTTAAACATTTGAAACATGGCAATTGTTGGCCAACTATAGTTAAATACAATAAACTAGACTTCTCATTACAATAAAATTATCACCAAAACGTAGAACAGAAGGGATCAGAAAGCTAATTCTTCCTTCTATCTTCTCCCCTTCCTCACAAAGGAAGGGCCTATTTTATTACTTCCATGCTGAATTATTTATATTCATTCCAAATCATACTATGGTATGAACAATGAACCAATCTTCCTGTGCAGTAAAGAATTTTGATGAGGCAAGCAGCAGGCAAACACAGAAATCGGAATATCTTCATCTCTGGGAAATAATTCATTCCTAATAAGCACATATGTGAATTCAGCAATGCCCTAAGAATGAGTACCTTACGGAAAGAAAGTGTGGAGGTGGTGCTATTCTAGAACACAGATTCATGTTTTAGAGCGCAGATGAAAACTGAAGAGTTAAAGTGGCATTATTTTATGATAAACATGCTACATGATGATTAAGCTTCTAAGAACATTTTAAGGTATTAGGGATCTTTTCCTTCCCTGAAGGGCTAGAAAATAAGTATTCTCAAGCAATTTAGCCTTTGTAAATTGAATGGGGCTTGACAATACCTTTGAGATAGCTCCTTAAACTTCAGATGTCTAAATTTTAGAATTCAGTTCCAGGTTCAATAATTGCATTTAAAATACTTATTTTAGATTAAGATTAGAAATGTGTGTTCTGTTTCTAAGAGAAACATGATCATGATTATATGCTTTCTGAGAAAATTGATTTAAATATACATTAATTACAGACTTTGATTTTTCTTAAAATAGAATTGAGGTAGAACAAACTTATGGATGTGAGAAGAGATAGATCTAGATCTAGATGTAAAGATGGATCTAGAAACAGATCAATGTATAGACAACCATTTGTTCCTGTTCAAAATATTTTTTCTCTCAAATCTTTTTTTTTTTTTAAATGTGCCTTAAGGTTGAAAGTCTTAACTTTAACTTGTAATTGAGCCCCCCCGGCTTGATTTTTTTTTTTTACCTGTTCTAACTCTTGATTTATTTTTTTTTATTTTGATCTAGCATGTCTCTTGCTTTTTGCATATATTTGACCTACTTGGTGTATATTATCTGGCAAATCTGATCTCTCTTTTTCTTTTATAGAGAACAGTTACCTATAGACCAAAAGATAGAGGGAATTCCTATTTTAAATTAAATGCCCTTTTTCGGTGTGCTGCGAGGTTTTTCTATTTTTAATCTGACCTGTAAGTTACATGTCCAAATCACCAGCCAGCCATCACTGAATGATGACAGTAGAATTAATAATATGGAAAAAGCTAGATTAGAATTTTCTTCTACCATTTTCTATACTTCCAGGTATGGCAAACTTTGCCTATGGCAGTGTATTTAAGTGTTCACCCAAACTTTGACATTGGTCTGTCTTGCTTTGCCCCCCCACCTTTTTTTTTTCCCCTGAATATTTGGACAATCTCTGATATTCTTGGCTGAATTATTTTACTACAGTTAAATTCTTATTGGCTGAACTGAATGAGTGTAGAGAAAAACTGGGAGAAAAACTAATCAGAAACATGCTTGTGTTCAGCAGTGTTTAAAGGACAGCTGAAAAGGAAGAGGAAGAACAAAGATATGGTAAAATAGGGATGCTCTTTTCTAGCTTTAAGTTGTGATTAACTTTCCATTTCCCTATATAAGAAAGAACATCATGTCTGATACTCTGAATGTATCCTCAGAGTAAATAGTATATTGCTCTTCTTCTACCTAGTTGCCAGAAATAGCATCTGAATCTGTAAGCAGCAAGATAATACAGAATTAGAGTCTATGGGGTCACAAGGAAGAGATGGTTTAATTCTTGTCAGTACAGAGTGTTGGAATTATGATTTCCTAGAGGGGCAAGGAGGGAAGAGGACAGGAATCGTGCTACAAAAAGCCAAGGAGGACAAGTACATGGATTGGTCAAGAATAATGAATAACTCAACTGAAATTTGAAATGTTTAAGGTCCCAGTCTGTTCCACATCAATACTGTGTACCGTTAATCAGAGTACTTCTATCTTTGCCTCACAACAGTTGAAACCTTTCGGTACCAGGAGTAAGTCAGGCAGTATAATATCTAATAAGGATTTCCTGTGTTCTTCACAAGTTGTTAACCTCATCAACATCTTATGAGGCACCAATTTGTGCTTTGTATGAAAATATATAGTAGATACAGTGTGATGCAATGTCATACTTTATCTTCCCACATTTTCTCCTCGTTCAATTTGGTAGAAACAACGACATCTGAAAGGAGAGTAGAATATTTGATGAAATTCTCACAGAGGATATGTGGGATTCTTGAACTGTGGATGGCTGAGGAATGCATATGGGGATTCTGTTTTTCCCCTGTAAATTCATCTCTCTGGTAGTTGTCCACACTTCAATTAACAACCAAGCAAAAGCACTATGTAGGAATCACTCAATTGGTTTATTGCATTTGAGAGTGGAATTCAAATGACACAAGTACCTGTAATTGTCACCCCGTGGTATGAAATTGTGTTGACGATATTGTGATTATAGCAGGAAGTAGAAAGAATGACATTTTTATTCCTGATTTTAATGCAACTTTCCAAAGCTAATGTAAATAATCTATAAGTTAGAGACTACAACATGGTTATGTGTTGATATCTCTATGTTCTACATGTTCATGCAGTTTGCAATTTCAAATGCATACCTTAAGAAAATGTATACACAAATATATGGCATATTGGAGAAATCTGTTGTTTTCTTTTTAGCATTGCATTAGGAAACAGTGGAACAAAGCATGCCTGACCTATACTTTTTAAAAAGCACAAGATGCAAAAACATGATGGAATGGATTTCAGTTTGAAAATTAAGTTGCAGCCTGTTCTGAAAGTGATTGCAAGTTCAAGTTCATTGTTTCTGGAAAAACAATGGAAATTTAGACATTATGGTTCATTCTGTCATTATGTTCCATTTGGACTACTGCAACAGACTTTGCTTAGGGTTCCCCTTGAAGCCTATCTGGCAAATGAAGCTAATGCACAGTGCAGTGACCAAACTGCTATCATGTGGTGCACTTAGATTTTGATCTGATTGCTCTCTGCAGAGTACTGTTGCCTTTAGTTTCTTGTGTTCTTACGTTTACATATTTATTTTTGTTCTTTGAATTTATATGCCACCTCCTCACAAATGGCTTATGGTTGATCTCTTCTGCACTCCCCCCCCTCCACCCCCGAAATTACACTGATCTAAAACCAGATGTCTAGCTTTTGGTCTTCTTTGACTTTCATTTAAAGCTGTTAGTGCTTACCCATCAGCTCATAAACAATTTTGAGGTTGCAGGTTTGAAGGACTGCTTTCTCTCTTCTAAGCCTTCCCATAGTCTAATCCCATAAGGTGTAGGATATTTCACATATCAAACCACCAGACAGATTAGGCATATGGGACCATACCTGCCGATTAATTTGAAATATAATTTTTGGGTCATCCTTTGAGAGAAAGGTAGTGCAGTCTGCTGTGACCAGAATGAATGTTAAATTTTAGGCTGACCATTTTTTTTTTTTTACCCCAATGCTGGACAGTCCCATGATCATCTAAGAACAGTATGTATAAAAAATAGAAAAATAATTGTAGTGGCAAATGAACTTCAATAATAAGTCAACAGAATCACCACAGGCAGGCAAAAAAGCAGTGGAAGCAGGAGCAACTTCTGACTTCCCGCCGGCTTCCCCACTGACTTTGCTTGTGGGAAGCTGGCAGGGAGTGTCAAAAATCACAATCACATGACTGCAGGGATGCTGCAATAGCCACAACTTTGCAAATAAAACTGGGCTGAACATCATGGAAACTTCACTTCCACAGGAGTAATGGGTCCCAGATTTTTTACACATTCTTTAAGTTAGCAGATTTTAGGTACCTTGGTTCAAAAATTGTTGCATTATAATGCACTGTTTGAGCTAACTTGAGGGTACAAACAGACAAACAGATAAACACAATGAGAGTTTCAATAGTATATAGATTTCTGCTTTGTTTTTTTAGCCATTTTACTTTTTTGGTAGATTGGTTTATCTATCTTCATGTAACTTTGAGAGCTATAAAATATCTAATAATTAATTGGTGTAGTGGTTAAGGCACCAGGCTAGAAACCAGGAGGCCAAGAGTTCTAGTCCAGCCTTAGGCACAAAGCCAGCTGGGTGACCTTGGGCCAGTCACTCTCCTTCAGCCCTAGGAAGCAGGCAAGGGAAAACTACATCCAAAAGACTTGCAAAAAAAAAACTGCACGAGTACTCCAGGCAGTCATCAGAAGTAAACACTGACTTGAAGGCGCCAAAAAAGCCCCACCATAACCAAAAAATCACTGGCCACTATTAAAAAAGGAAGTGAAAGTTCATAAAAGCACTGTATATTTGTATTATGTCCTTTATCTGTTATTTTTGAAAAGGAAATTTCAGACATTAAAAAACAGTGTATTTGACTCTTCAGCCAATAGATTTGTGATTTTTTTTATACAAAAATCTGTTCATTTTAAAAAAAATGTCTATCAATATATTATAATATTAGGAAAATATAGATAGTTAATGTTTGGATCCTAGCAGAGGACTCTAAGGACTGTGAGATTAGCTGCCTCTTGTGTTTTAGTAAAATGTGGATTCTCTCCCAAGATAACAGATCAGCACACAGTGCTACAAGACAGAATTTCAGTGTTCTCACAAGATCTCACAACACTGGAATCTCACAATCAGAAACTTGTGAGATTCTGGTATTCTTGTACAAGATTACACATGCAATCCCTGTGATTTTAGAAATAAGATTGCCAATATTTTGTGAGATTTTGACCGTTTTTATTCTTTCCAACCCAACAGAATGTTTAAAATAAATTACAAAAATGGGCTTGGAACTCTATGCATCAGCAGGAAAATGTTATGAAAACAGGATAGAATGAGACCAAACTTGGTGTGGGGTAAGAAGCAGAGTTTCAGTTAGAAAATGAGCTGGATCCAGCTGGAGGCTGCAGAAAGAAACATTCCAGGAAAAATTTCCCCAATGCATCCCAGTGGGAGAAGCAGTTGGTCAGCAGTTAACGCTGCTGATTGTTTCATTCTACGTTACCCGCATTCCTGGTTATGTAACCCTGTGTCTTCCCTGTGCTTCCTAGCGCACATAAACACAAAAACACAAGACAAAGACAAATGCAAATGCAAAGGAAGAACAGAAACACACACAGAGAGGCAACACATATTGGATCCTCTGTAACACACACACACATAGAAGACATGTTACTCCATTACACAAAATGGCCGCTGTTTTCAGAGAGATTGGAAAGTATTCTAGAATGCTTTCCCTACCTGGTTAATTATTTTATTTTTTAAAAAAAATGCCTGTCCCATTTTGTAAGGTTGTACAATGAGATGCCACACCTGAAAAGGTCGCCAATTTCCATTTTATAATGTTTTAAGATACTCTGATAGGAATACATAAAAAATGAAAACTGAAAAATACTATTTCCAATGCCTCCTGCATCTCCCAGTACCTTCCAATCCATCCCAGGATGTCCACCAGTCACTTTTTTTTCTTCCTTTGATAGAATGATTCTACTGGATAGAATCCTTAATCCTAATCCAGATTTACCCATGAACATGGTATTATAATGTACGCACTTGGAAAGTCTGATTTAAGCAATACCCACAATGAAGTAGAATTAGTTTGTTCTACCTGATCTTCACCAGTTCTTTTGCCTGATCTCTGAATCAGTTTGTGAATAGATTTTTAAGAGTGAAAATGTGGATTTATGTTTATATGCATTTTTCCTTTTTTTTCACATGCTGCATGCTCTTGATGTATGCCTTTTCAAAGCTGTTTTCTGTAATGTTCATATGTTTTGACTGGTACAGAAAATTGAGAAATGTGAAAAACCGAGGGCAGTACAATTTGTTTTTCAGCTTGGGTATTCATTAGTACATATTCAATTCATGTGCTGAAAAATGCACTTTGAATGTAATTCTCTCCCATCCCTTGTTGAATCCTTATGAGACTTAAATCCAAATGATGCTGTTTTTATTTCATCATCCCTCATAAGTGAGTTTCTGGTATTTTTCCAGAATTCCTGACACAGAGTTCAAAACCATTTTTTCCTACTTTCATCAAAAAGGGCCAACTGCCAAAGCATTCAAGCTAAGGTAAATTATTAATCCAGTGGAAATTTGATTATATCCGGGCAATGAAGCCAGGGTGAATTCCAGAGCCACCAAACTTCATAACATTGCACTTGAATTCAGCTGTTAATGCCTATAAATCTGAGGTGCCTTTATTAGTAATTTCTTACTTCAAATACTGATCATGCATAATGGAATTGGGGTCTAATGCGATTGCTTGTTCAAAATGTGGAACTAAGGCGATATGTTCTGATATAGGGAATTTAAGATATGTCTGCTTAGCCCTTCTTCAGTCGGGTGAATAGAAACAGCTGCTTTCCTGACTGCCTCTAGTTGCAGTTGCTTTATTTAACATCACACACACACACACACAACCTTTTTCCTGCTTTTCTATTAAACAGTTGATGTAAAACATATTGTTAGTTCATTCTGTCTCCTTATGTGGAGGATATCTGCATAGCTTTGGGTTGCTATTAACTCCACATATTCTAATCAATACATGTGATTTACCTTAATAATATATTGCATGCTGCAATGTTCTGCTGCCTCCCAAGCTACTTGATTACATTCTAGTGGCTTCCACTGCATTGGGGCATAGAATTGCCTTCTCTCCCCATGCCATTTTATTCATTCAGATAAAAAAAGAAGGAAGAGAAGAAGTAAGCTTCAGACTGAAAGCAGGTGTAAGTAGATACATGTAAAAATATTTGTAATTTCAAGGCAATCATGACTCCTGGCGACTGCCTGGACTAGTCCCTGCAGTTTTCTTGGCACGGTTTTTCAGAAGTGGTTTGCCATTGCCTCTTTCCTAGGGCTGAGAGAGTCTAACTGGCCCAAGGTTATCCAGCTAGCTTTGTGCCTAAGATGGGACTAGAACTCACGGTCTCCTGGTTTGTAGCCTGGTGCTTTTAATACTACACCAAACTGGTGCTCATAAATGATCCATAAGACCACTAAATTATCCATTTACTGGTGCCTATGTGTACTGGAGAAATGCACAAATCAGGACAAGTTCCTCTGGAAGGCAAGTCTTTATTGGCTGGTTTGTTCTGAATCATCCAGCCCCCAAAGAGACTCCAAGATGGTTTTCAGCTTCAAAATGTAAAAGAAAATAATACGGTTAAAAACTGTTACAGTAGATCAGTGAAACAAAACGAGAGGCATAAACAATTGGGTCACTCCTGAAATAACTATATCCCTGTGTGGGATGTTAAAATAGATAAAAGAGATTGTAGATGAAAGAAACCAAAGTCTTTGCTGATCTCCTAAAATTCAAAATCTACCAAGACAATTTCTGTGGGGAAGAAAATGATGCATCGGATCTGTTCCACGTTGGACTCCAAGTGTGAGACAGGGTCTGGGGAGATGCCCAGGGAACAGACTTGCCCAGTTATCTGGGAATAGTTCAATCCTGTTGGGCCCAAGGAAGCGGACAGGATCCTCTGGACTGTAAATTCCACCACTTGCCAATTAGATCCATGTGCCTCCTGGCTAGTGAAGTCAGCTTGGGAAGTGACATTGGTTGGGTCCAGATGATGGTAAATACATCTTTGAGAGAGGGACTGTTTCCGGTGGCCTTTAAGGAGGTGCTGGTTCACCCCCTCCTCAAGAAACAATTGCTGGACCCTACTATCCTGGACAATTTTCGTCCAGTTTCCCACCTCCCCTTTTTGGGGAAGGTGTTTGAGAAGGTGGTGGCGTTGCAGCTCCAGAGGATTCTGGATGACATGGATTATCTAGACCCCTTTCAGCCAGGTTTCAGGCCCGGTTATGGGATGGAAATGGCATTGGTTGCACCTGTGGATGATCTTTTGTGTGAGTAGATGGAGGCAATCCTGGCTCTTCTTGACCTCTCAGCAGCTTTCGATACCATTGACCATGGTATCCTTTTGGGTTGGCTCAGGGAGTTGAGGGTGAGTGGCATAGTTCTGCGCTGGTTCACCTCCTTCCTCCAGGGCCAGTCACAATCAGTATAGATGGGGAGCAAGAGATCCAGCCTGTGGCCCCTTCTCTGTGGGGTGCCACAGGGCTCGGTTCTCTCTCTGTTCCTTTTTAACATCTACATGAAACCACTGGGCAAGATCATCCATCACCATGGGATGAGGTATCAGTATGCTGATGATACTCAATTATACATCTCTGTCCTGGGTGAAGTAAGTGATGCCATGACAACCCTCTCCAGGTGCCTGGGGGCTGTGGGGGCCTGAATGGGGAACAATAGGCTTGAGCTGAACCCTGGTAAGACAGAGTGGCTGTGGATTAATGGCTCCTCAGAATCTGGAACATTTTCATCCTTGGTTCTGGATGGGTTACACTGCCCCAGACAGATCTGGTGCATAATCTGGGGGTCCTCCTGGACTCACAACTCCTGCTCGAAGAGCAGGTGGCAGTCATGACCAGGAGGGCCTTTGCTCAACTGTGTTGTGCACCAGTTACACCCTTTCCTGGACCGAGAAGCCCTTCGGATGGTAACTCATGCCCTGGTCATATCCCATATAGACTACTGTAATGTGCTCTACATGGGCTACCCTTGAAGAATATCCCAAAGCTACAACTGGTCCAGAACGCAGCTGTGAGGGCAATTTTTGGTGCCCCGAGGTCGGCACATGTAACACCTTTGCTACGCAAGCTGCACTGGCTCCCAGTTTGCTTCTGGGTCCAATTCATGGTGTTGGTTATCACCTTTAATGGCATGAGTCCAGATTACCTGAGGGACCGCCTCACCCCCATTGCATCAACCCATCCCACCCAGTCATGCAGAGAGGGCATGTTACGTACCCCATCCGTAAAGGAATTCCATCAGATGGGGTCCAGGAAACAGGCCTTCTCCGCAGTAGCTCCAGCCCTCTGGAACATTCTTCCCCCAGAGGTGAGACAGGCCCCCTCGCCCCTGAACTTCCACAAAAAGCTAAAAACCTGGTTTTGCCATCGTGCCTGGAGCAGGATGGGGAACAGCCATTCATGGGGATGGCTAGCGCCCTAGGATGTTCTTGTATACTCCCAGGCTGAAACACAACTTTTAGTCATCTGGATTTTATTATATTTTATTATTGTATTTATATTTATATTGAATTTAAATTTTGTTTTTGTAAACCACCCAGAGTCCCTCCTTTGGGGTGGGGGAGATGGGTGGTAATAAAATTCGACAAACAAACAAACAAATAAATGCAATTTGAAAGTCAAGAATGAAATGAGTTGCTTTGGGGTCTCCACCAAGTTCATTTCTGAAGAGGTAGAGTACAAAAAAGGACTTCGCTGTTGCATGTACTGCATGGGTAGATTCATGCTACAGACACATTTTTTGTTTTAGTTTTTTAATAACCTAATTCTAAGCCACTTAAGACTTTACAAGCATTGATAATGACTAGCTCTTTACATTGTGCCCAGAAACAAATCAGAATTTTAAGGGAGGTATGTACATTGAGAATATACTAAAGGGAGATGTGATGGCAAAAAAGTTTAGGAACCCCTGCCCTAAATTATTTAGTAAGCTCCTCAGCAGTCTTCCTGGCTGTGAAAGTACCTTCAGAAAATGCCTTCTCAAATCATATTTTTTCAAGTATTACATTGAAATATGAATCAGTGATTGTGGTGCCCCAACCATATAGGTGGACTCTAGTACAGCCCCCAAAAGATGTTATTCTGAATGCCAAATCTGTACTTTTGAAATATCTGAAGCAATAAAAGGAGGTCCTGGGAATGCCAACTTTCAGTTTTATTAATTATTATTATTATTACTGAATGACTACACTCTCTTTCCATCAATAGATGGTGCTCAAAGCATAAAAGTAAAATAAAAAATGCAATTAAAAACTTCATTAAAACACCATTAAAATCCATTAATGAAAACCCATTTTCAATGCCTGTCTGAATAAATAAATCTTTGCTTGCTGACATTAGCATAAAAAGAAGAAGAAGAAAAAGAAGCAAGCCCAACTTCCTTTGGTAGGTTGACATTTCCATCCAATCCTCCAATATATGCTGATGATACCCAGCTGTACATCTCCACCCCAGGTTGGAGAAGTAATGCTATAGAAGTGCCTACCCAGTGCCTGGAGGCTGTGAGGTCTGGATGGGGAAGAACAAGTTGCATGTCAACCCTAGCAAGACTGAGTGCCCTTGGTGTTTTGGGCCCACTGGTTCTGGAGTCATTCCTCTGATAATTCTGGATTGGGTTGCACTCCCTCAGATAGAGTTGGTATGCAATCTGGGGGTCCTCCTGGACTTACGACTCCTGCTTGAGAAGCAGGTAGAAGTCATGGCTAGGAAGGCCTTTCCATAGATCCATCTTGTGCACCAGTTGTGTCCATTCCTGGTTCAGAGGGCTCTGCTCACAGTTGCTTGTGCCTTAGTCACTCCCTGTCTGGATTACTGCAACACACTCTACATGCATTCAGAAGCTTCAACTGGTCCAGACTGGGATGACACATGCAGTATTGGTTCACCAAGGTTTCTTCCAAGCTGCACTGGCATCTACAGTGGTACTTAACAGTTTGTGAACCCTTTTGAATTTTCAATATTTCTGCATAAATATGACCTAAAATGTGATCTGTTTTCCACACAAGTTCTAAACCTAGATAAAGAGAACCCAATTAAACAAATGAGTTGAAAACATTATACTTGTTTGTTTATTCATTGAGGAAAATGATCCACAGCTGTATATACATCCGTAAAGGTGTTGGTGTTGGTAGTGGTAGAGATGAGTCTGGGAAGGCAGCAGAAAGGAAGGTGCAACCACAGTTTTCTGGTTTCTCGTAAATGGCATGGAGATGAGAACAAAGCAGGAACAGCCTGCAGCAAAACACCATTGGGGTCATCCTTCATAACAATTGCCAGTGTGATAGTTGTTCCCTGCAGAGCCGCTGCCATTGCAACTCTACTGCAGTTCTAGGGAGAGGGTGCCTAGAATTGCTGCTGAGAGAGTTCCAGAACTCAGGAGAAGGAACCCCTGTTCTCCTGTTTCTTCTAATCCAGGTTGTTGAATGCTTGATACAGGGTATTTGCAAGAGTCTTTTTGCTAGAAAGGTAATACAGTTCAGGGAATGGGTTGTTAACTAATGTGATCTTGGCTTGTCCTACCCTGCCACATTGGCATGTGAAATTAACAAAGGACTTTAAATGTGATTGTAGACCAATTGTTGCATACTAAGAATACATTAATACTTTTTCTCTCCAATTGTAGCATTTGGAATCTCTTACCTTGAGATGTTTCAGTACCCTTAGCTATAGGAAGGAAGATATAGAAGGATCCTTTCATGGACCATTATTAACCTTGTGTTGATGGTGAAGTAGAAACTATTGAACATATCCTTTTCCACTGTACATATTACAGAGAGATTTGCAGAATGCTTATTCATCCATAACGATAGCTAGCTATGACCATTTATTTTTGGACAATGACTCTTTGATTACTTATAATGTATCCAAATTCTGTGTAGTAGCATCCAAATTCTGTGTAGCAGCACACAAAATACAATGGGAATTGTTATTCAATAAGTATTAATAGATCTTAGTAACTAGCTATTTGAATCGATTGTTCTGAGCCTTTAAAGTAAGATATAGCTATTATTTTAATTTGATTAGATATTATTTTAGGACTAGCATTAGGATTAGGTTATTTTAAGTTAGGTTAGTTCAATACATTTTATAATAACTTTTAGTTTTTAGATTTATATATTTATCTATAGTTCTTATTTGTGTGGATGTTATCCTTATTGCTATTTTAAAGCATAAATTTTATAGTAATAAATTTTAGACTCATAGACTTATTCACTTGTGTATAGTTTATAGTTTTTATAGATTGTAATCTCATGGTAATAGATTTTATGTTCTTAACAGCAAGCAGTATAGTTACAAAATGTACTAATTTTAACAAATGAACTGAACTGAATTGGAATATATCAAGACATAAAGAAATATGGGCTATTAATGTGTGGGGGAAGGCCCAAAGGATTATTGTACTCAATTGAAAAGTTTTATCTTGAACCTCACTGTAGTAGTGGATTGTTGATTTGTACTGTTTATTAACATTTCAGTCAGTCTTTTTTGATGAAAGGATAAGAAAGAGGGCTTTTCAAGTATTTGGTCAATTGTAGGGAGTTATTTTAGTTATGATAAATTTTCCAAGCCTTTCTTTTCTTATTTGTTCTTCTTGTCCTTTAAATATACTGTTCACAATCCAGTTCATAAACAAGCTAGAGGTATGCAAAAGTTTTATGTTAGGAAAGAAGTTGGATTTTCTCCCAATGTAGATAAAGGAAGAGGTTGAGCAAAACAAACACTCCAGAAAATGTACATTTTTGAGAGGCAAAAGTATACCATTTTTGGCAGCGAATAATTAGCATTGAGGATAATTCATGCACCTTTTGGAGAATAAGTGACAAGTTTTGTAAGACTGCAGATGTGATTATGAGAAATCTCCCAGTGATTCTACAGAAACTGACGTGGTTATATGAAGTGAATATTAGTGTAGTCAATTCAAATCTAACTTGCATCGTGCTCTGTGGAATGAAGCCCCAAATTTGGTTCTACTCTATTTGGCTTGCAAACCTCTGGAGAATAGAAGAGAATATACGTAGCTCAGTAGAACTGTAGAGTCCTTGGTACTGTCTGAGCTTGGTTGTTTGCTTGCAGACATTTCATTACTTGACTAGGTAACATCATCAGTGCTAGTTTGGAGAATCACTAGACAGCTGCAAAACATGCCCCAAAGACTAACTTTTTGCTTCCAATAGAAGAGAATACATGTAGCTCAGGGCTGCGCTGTGGAATCCTTGGTGCTCTCTGAGCTTGGTTGCTTGCTTGCAGCCATTTCACTACCCATCTAGGTAACATCATCAGTGCCCTAATGATGTTACTTAGTTGGGTAATGAAATGGCTGCAAGCAAACAACCAAGTCAGAGAGCACCGATAACTTTTTGCTTCCATCTAGTGGTCAATATTTCTCTCTGATGAGAAATGAAGACTTTCGCTTTTGTTTACCAACTGCATTGTTTCATATGATACATTTGATGTTTTATGTGACTGTTCACTTCCCACAGAATGTCTGCTAGGACAGCTATATGAATAAAGTAGAATTCTCCTTTCTTTTAGGCTCCTAATTATGTATCTAGTAAAAAATACTACTACTACAAATAGATCTACCATATATGGGCTGCAAAAAACTATTTTTTTTAACAATCCAGGTGGGGTAGCCCTAGCTACAAGTACATTACAAAAACCTGAGGTCTTTCCACCCTCCTCTAAGTTCTTGATTGCAATTTTTTAAATTACTGATAGAAAGAAACTAGTTTTCTTCCTTGGTTTTTGTGTTTCAAAATTATTTCATAGAGTAAACAGATGTATCTATGTTTGGTATTATAATGAATTATTAATCATGGTTACAGTGGAAGATGGTTCCATCAAAGAAAACCCATGGCTTTACAGTTACTGAATGGAAGCTTGAATAGTGAGAGCCTGAGCTGCAAAGTTAGTGCAAATTATTCCTAGGTGTCCCTTGATGGCAAGATGTTTGAAAGGGCAGGTTTGTTCTTTAGTCTCTGCCATCGTAAAATCCAAAGAGCTATACTATACATCATCATTTCAGTTCTCCATGAATCTGTAGCAATGCAAATCTTTTAGAGATGAACTGATGACTATGAAACCATTCTTGGCAATTCCAAGTGTTCCAAAATGCTTTGGAATAAATTTAATTTGAAGAAGGAAGAAGAAGTAGAAGTATTTGCAATAATCACTTGCTGGCTAATTATTGTGCACTAGTGAAACAATATAGTGAAAGTGCTGGATTTGGTTCAGGTACTCAATCAATATTTATTTATTCATTCATATTTAGAGGCCATCCAGATCCCAGCAACTCTAGGAAGCGTACATCTATTGACAGTAGGAAATAGTAAAACAAAAGAAAAAAGACATATATATCCAGAACTAACAACCCAATGCATCAAAAGAAAACTAACAGAGTACTGAAAGCCACCTTAAGCCCAGGCCTGAGAGTAGAGCTAGGTTTTCAGACTTGTGGAACAGCTGAAGAGTAAGAGCTGTACCGATCTGCAAGAGGATGCGATTCCAGAAGGCAGGCACTGTGACAGAGAATGCATGTCTCCTTGGTCCCGATAGATGGCACTATTTCATTGAAGGGACCTAAAGCATACCAACTCTACCAGGCCTTACTGGGCAGACAAAACTATTGGAGGTAGGTGGTCCCTCAAATAACCAGGCCCTATGCATAACCAGCACTTGAATTGGACCTGGCAGCTAACTGGCAACCAGTGCAGCTCGTGAAGCAGCAGCAACACATGGGCATAAAAGGGCCTTCACCCTCCATGCTACTGCATTCTGGACTAGCTGTAACTTCTGAGCGGACTTCAAGGACAGCTCCATGTAGAATACATTGCAGTAGTCCATTGTGACCATGAACCTCCCTATGGAATTTTGGGCCACTCATTCTCTTTCAGTCCAACATAGTCCACTGAGTTGTTGCTGTGGGGATAAAATAAGGGGAGACACCCCCTCCTCCAATGTAAGCTATTTTGAGTAATTAAAAGTCAGTTAGTAAAGGTAAAGGTTTCCCTTGACGTAAAGTCCAGTCGTGTCCGACTCTAGGGAGCGGTGCTCATCTCCGTTTCTAAGCCTTAGAGCCGGCGTTGTCATAGACACTTCCGGGTCATGTGGCCAGCATGACTCACGGAACGCCGTTACCTTCCCGCCGAAGTGGTACCAATTAATCTACTCACATTTGCATGTTTTCGAACTGCTTGGTGTGCAGGAGCTGGGACTAGCAACGGGAGCTCACCCCACCGTGCGGTTTCGAACCGCCGACCTTCCGATCGACAGCTCAGCGGTTTAACCCGCAGCGCCACCGCGTCCCTGCAAAAGTCAGTTAGAAATGCAATAAATAAATAAATAATGATAGTCTCATTGCCAGACTCTCAAGACCAAGGCATTTTTTAAAATACTTTTTTCCCCTTTCTCTTAGTTTTCATTGGTTGTAAGACAACTCCAATAAGTCTATGAGAAAAGGGGAGAAATAAGGAAAGCAAGTAACTGAAGGAAGTAGACATCACAGCAAGGATCAAGACAAATAACCAGTGACAGATAATAAAGAAAGAATTGTTAAATATATGTTGGGGTCAAAAAACTCCAAAGGCAGCCTTTCTGACGTGGTGCTTTCCAGATCTGCTAGATTTTAACTTCCAACAGACTTTGATTCCATTCATAAGAACTGCTGATGGAACAGAGATGAATTCCGGGTTTCACAAAAGCTGCATTGATAAGTAGCCACATAAGAAAGCAGACATAATTTATACAGCTGTGGGTAGGGAACATTTTCAGAATCACAGCTCATCCCATTGCATGGGCCTGAACTTATCCAGAGATCAGTATTCAGTGGATTTTATATTGGGCTTTTACATCATATAGATTGTAGCACTCAGAGTTATAATCAATCCCTACCTCAAAACTGTGTGATTATAAAGGAACTTCCTTCTGTAAAGGGGGGCAGGAAGGGGACTTGATCAGCATGTTCCTTCTGATAATTAAAAATATGTGAGTCTACAGCTGGTATATTAGATTTTCAATGATATGTAATCCAGCCTGATATAGTTTTGTTTCATTTATTTGCAGACATTGGATTGTACTTTGCATTATCCATAAAAAGGTTCATAATGAATATAAAAGTAATAGCCAATTATATCCAGTAAAATAACAAAGTAGCTGAAACACAGTAGGGCTATCTTATGAAAGCAATTCCCCCCTAAATGGTCCTTTCAAAAGCTTGGCAGAAGGAGAGGAAGAGAGAGAAAGAAAGAGAAACACAAAAGTTGGCTTCTGAAAAGAAGCCAATAATGGGGGCAACAAGCATATCCCCTGGGAGAAGGTATTTCAGATTAGCAGGACAATTTCAAATGGCTGTGTTCCTGGGTTCAAAGTCCCTAATCCACAAAAGAGCATATATTGGCAGATTTCAAAGCAAAAGTTATGGATAAAGAAGGCAATTCCTGAGATATTTTTGCTACAGATCATTTAGAGCTTCAGTGGGACTTATTCCTCATCAGCCATGCACACTTCACAGCCTTAATCTACATACCACCATTCATAGGGAAGCTTAATAATGATTCATGTATATGGAAAATCCACTGACAAATATAGAAACACATATTAAGGGGGGGAAAGGGAGTCTGTTGCTATCCTTAAAACATCAATTGCACTCTGGTACTATTCACTCCATCAAGATCCATTATATGTGATAGTTGCCTTAATTCCAATAACACACTCAGACTCAAAGGAACAATTCAGGTTCTGAGTTTATTTAGAAAAGGGTGCAAACAGGCAAAAAGCTGAGAATGCGAAAAGCGCGCCTAAACTCAAACTAAATAGCATCTTACAAACAGCAGCCCAGCCCCTCCCTCACATGCAGTTCGCCCCACATTCCCAGGTGCTCCTAACGAGCTCTGCTGCTCAACGGGCAAAGAGACCTTGACATTTCAGAGATAGTCTAAACACATTCCTCCTGGCACAGATCAGCACGTTTTCAGTACAAGGCTCGCAGCAGCACCCCCCCAGCCAGGACACGTATCAGCACCATGGCAGGCGAACCGTTACGATGCAGAAACATCGGAACGGTGAAAATGACATTATATCTGTTCAGCATGATTGTCCCATTTACAGGCAATACTCCAGATTTGGCAGGAATGTTTTTAAAAGAGGTAGTATAGTACCTAAAAACCATTGTTCATCTAATGGAAGTAATTGGTTTAATTACACAATGAGCGTCTGAGGCTTGACTTGTCTATTCTGAAATGTTTCTGCACGTACATGAAGGGCACTTCCAAGTGAGGATCTCACTTTGAGATCACCCTGCTTAAGTCAGAAAATTACTTAGAGTCCAGATAGCACAGTTATCTACTTATGAACTCCTGTGCCTTTGAGGACAAGGAGAAGGGATGACGACGATGATGACGATGACGATGATGATATAATTTCACAGTGATTAAAACCGCTAGGAGTCACTAAAGGCCAGTTCAGTTTGTTATATCAAACCATAGTTAAGACACATGCAGCAGTTTGAGAGACACAGGTTGCAACCCTGTTGTAGATTGTTTTGTCAGCCTTCATTTCTGTAAGACTAGAAGGACATGAGAAATCAGCAAATAGAGGAAATCAGCTTTGGATTAGACAAAACCTCTATTTGTTCCAACATTCCATTCCCATGAGGACTGACTAGATGCATGCAAGGACAGCATAAGTACAAAAGCATGCTTGTATTTGGATTTTCCAGCAAGTTGTATTGAAATGCCTTCTGCTCTCTAGTCAGTTTTTGGTTTTCAGAGTCATAAATTAATATATGTATTCATTACAGAGTAGCCTTTTAGGCCACAGGGATGGGTGGCATTGTGGCTTGCCAATGGGTTGTCAGTTGGCAGGAGTTGTGTCGTAACATTGCTAAAATACATATGAACACTGCATAAAATTTGGTGTGTTTATAGCAGGGCACCTGAGCAAGAACTATATCAAGAATAAAATTGAGTGGTAATTAACAGAACTTACTGAATATAGGACATAGAAACTGGTATGAAGTACAGCAAGGTCCCAGATGTAGTCAGCTTTGACCCATCCTGTCCCAGCCATATTGGGATAACATTAACAAGGATGGTAGGAATCTTGAGTCCACCATGATATAAATGCATGCATATATATGCATTAGGGTATATGGCAGATATACTAGCTCCTGAGCTGAATGTGACACTTGGAACATAACTCCAAGATCCCTTCAAGGTGTACTTCCAGGAATGATCAGGAAGCTTAAGACTGTTCACCCCAGTGACTGTCCCACACATCTTCAGTTCTAGTAAATGGGAAACTACATTTTCTGTGAGGAAGGTAAAACAAGTACACCATTACAGTGCCACTGAAACCTATAAGATGGATAAGTTACTTCCAGCCTCATCTACCAGTAGCTAAATTTCATTCTTCAAAGGTAGCTAGACTAGGTTAGATGAGGGGGAAGTCCTGGCAGTTTCAGTATTGAAGCTTGCAAGAGAGCCTCCTCTTTCTCTTTAGCTGAAAAGGTTTCTCCCCAGAATTTGCTCCTTGTCTACCTAAGTTAATGCAATAGATTGGTTTGGTCTGAGCTGGACGTGGGCTACAGCATATCTGGACAGCAAATTAGTGGTGCTAGTGACCTTCCAGTAACCATGACATAGAGTTTGAAGGGACCCTTCCCTTCTCTTGGAGCTATTGCATCAGGAATGGAGGCACATGTCAAGCAATGTATTTGCAAAGTAACTTAAGTACATGTTCATTGGTGACACTGTTATTTGGGGATTTTTATATTAAAAAATCATCAGAAGAACTAGTGTTTCTTTAAAAACAAACAAATGGCCAGTATTCAACTAAAGAGATACCATTTCTTGAAAGTGCAGTTATGAGAAGATATTGTATGGAAAGCAATACAAAGATGGAACAGGTATTTCCCTCTGCTAAATTGTTTTATTCTTCTTTTCTGTACCTTTTAAAATGGTCACATTTCATCACATTTTAAAAATTATATATACAAACAAAATGTAGGGCACAATGATTATTTTTTAGCAGTGTTTCCAAAGGTTTTGGCTCAGAAATATATGTATCTCAGGAAAGACTGACATATTTAGATTAAATATAATGTTTGTTTGTATGACAACAAGAGATTTTAGTTTTGTTTTGCTTTCCAACTCCATGTTGTATGATCTTGAAAATAATTCTGTAGAGTTTCACCTAATTTTAGTTTATGTGTACGTTTGGTAGTGGGAAAGTGACATCGGACATTCTTCCTAAGGGGAAGAAATATTTATTCACATCCTAATTAGATTTATGTAAAGTTAAATAGATATAAGCATCATGCTCACTTTATGAAAAATGTTCTAAAACTATCTCACAAATTAGTTGATGCCATAAATATGCATGTGACACTTTTCGAGGGTTTTATGAGATGCCTAACTTGTGTCTAATTTGTGAAAATTAATAAGATTACCAAATGTATGCTCTATATTGAAAGAAATTGAAGCTCAGGTCAGAGCAAGAAGAAAGCATTTAAAAACAGTATCTTCTGGCAGTGTGAAATTTTAATTTCTAATTCCCTTCTCCTGCCTTTCTCAAACATATTTTCTGTTACAGCATTTTAGCATTTCTGTACTCCAGTCCTATCCTATCCAAGCTGAACAAGGGAGGCAACACTAGTTTTCATTTTTTTTAATGATAGGATGAGTTAAAGGAGAAAGAACATGCATGGTGGATAAATCCAAACCAATTCCATATCTTGCATCTAAACAGCTCTTTATTCCTCCTTCCTCATTGTTGCTTCTTCTCCCATTATGATCACCAGTGGGAGATCTCAGTGTTGACCCACATAACCTTCCCACCCAGCAGCAGCCACCCCTGGCCTGCCATGCTTGTGCTGTGCCACACCAGCCACCCATGCACCCTTGTGCATGCTCGAGCGCTTGTTTTATCTATTCTCTAGTTTATATATTTAAACTCCATATATACATTAATAGCTAAATGCATGTATATTTATAAATTATAACTTAATAAAAATCTCAAGAAACTTAACAGAGGTATAGCTAATACAGCAACTAAAAGCTATTACATTCTGGTCTGAAAGCTTGGATAAAAAATATGGCAAACAATTGCTGCCCCACCCTGTACATAAGGAGGAACTCATTTCGGAATTTGGGAGCAGTGACTGGGAATGCCTGACTTCCAAGTCATCACCGAATCAGATGGGGCAACTAATGGCAGATTTATCATGTGGACTATAATGGGGATCATATGTGCTCACTGTGTGTGTGGGTGTGTAAACAGTATTGTGAAGTTAAAAAACCCAATCCATTAAAACATCAGATATCAGGAGGAATTAGTGGCTGAGGAAAGTCAACATAAAAATATAATTTTATAAATGACACCTAAAATGTCCCAAAGTTGGAGACTGGCATAACTCAGAGGAGAGGTCATCCAATAGAACAGGTATTGTGTGCAGAAAAGACTATGCATGAAGTGATAACCTGCAAGCCGTTATACAGAGAGCAATCACTCCCCCAGACAACATACTTTCTTGCAAATACTCTTCAAGCTACTTTGTTCCCAAGTTTTTAGGACTTTGTGCATTAATATTCACATTGAACCTTGCTTGATTGCAGACTGGAAGCCAGTACTCATTTTATTATGTTAAATTGATCTGGGTTGTCATGGAGTGTTCTGTACATATGTTAATTGGTGTTAGAGGACTGCTGAGTATTTAGAAAAACTATACCCTTTAGAATGAATTGAGAGTTTTTGTTGGCTGGGTTCTGACCAACAGCTTGGTATGCCACTGTCTCTAATGGATCCAGCTTCTGATCCTGTTATTCACTCCTAATTACACCAAATTCCATCTCTGCAGTTACATTGAAGTACCACACAAGGGGACATGTTAAGTATTTTTTTTTTTTTTAAAGGTAGTCACTCCTAATACAAATTTCTCATGAATACCTTATCAGAAGAGAAGGAAATGATGGTTATATTTTTTGTGTAACTCTTCTGTTTCCATAGCTCTTTGAGTCACCATTGCTGCTCATTGCAAATCAGCACTTTGTAGTCCTCATTAGATAATAGCTTTCTATTGTTACTTCATGTTTATGCACATAGAAATTCACGTGCTCAATAGGAAAAACAAAAGCATTGGAAATGTATGGTAAAGTGGAAGAGCACTAACTCAGAGTTTACTTGGGGGGATCAGAGAAGCAGCAAAAAGTTGTATTTTCACAGCTAACTTAGAGGGACCCATACCTTCCTTACTGTGTTCTAGAGGGATTTTCAAGAAGTTGTTGTTGTTAGTTGCCGTCGAGTCGTTTAAGACTCATGGCAACCCTATGTATAACAGAACGAAATGCTGTTCAGTCTTGCACCATATGCCTGGCTGTTCCAGTGTTTGCATCCATTATTGCAGTAACTGTATCAATCCATCACATTGAAGGTCTTCCTCTTTTCCGCTGGCCCTTGACTTTACCAAACATGTCCTTTTCAAGCGATTGGTCTTTCCTGATGATGTGACCGAAGTACGAGAGTCTGAGCCTAGTTATCTTTGCCTCTAGGGAACTTTCTGGTTGTATTTCTTCTAAAACTGATTTGTTTGTTCTTCTGACAGTCCATGGTATTTTCCATAATCTTCGCCAACACCATAATTCGAATGCATCAATTCTTCTTCTATCTTCCTTTTTTAATGTCCAACTTTCACAGGCATATGGACAAAATGAAAAGAGAGTGGAGGCAGACATATCCATTGGAGCCTGAAGTCATGGAACATTTAGCAGGATTTCTTCATATATGCAAATGTTTACCTTCTTTTTTTTTTTAAGGAAGGGAGCTACACATGTCATAAAGAAACACAAAATCAAGCAAGTTGCATTATACTTTCTTAATACAGTATTTCTAGATGCTTTCTGTTGATTCTGTGTCATCATATCAGATTGCGGCACATGTTCTCTGTCTCTGCACAGTAATGTCTATTAAGTTCTATTTTTAATAAAAATCAAACATTGTATACTTTGAGCTCCCTCCCCTTTGATTTAATCGAGTCCCAAACTACCTATCCAAAGACAAATTCTGTTACGTGTTATTTTATTTTTGAAAATGTGATGTTAGCCTCCATATGAGTGAATTGGCCAAACAGGGAAAAGAGTGCCCCTACAGTTGCTTCTCTTTGTTTCCTCTGTGTAGAACTCTGTGGTGTGTGAAGAAGGGGGCATTTGATGCTGCACGGATGTTTGCTGTTCTCATTCTGATAATCAATGAGATGTAAAATTGCAGCAATTCCATGCTGCCTAGAGCCTCTGCTGATAAACTTCATTTGGTTTGTCAGAAGGCAGAAACCACTCATTAGACCACATCATTAGCTAAGCTTGCCTTTAATGTGAAGGAAATGTGAATTAGGCCTTTTTTTTCCCCCAAGACAAAGTTTTACTGTTATAACTTTAAAGAAAGTGCATTGAGAAGCTGCCTGCTGCATTCCAAATAAAGTGCAAGAGGGTGAAGGCAATATGAACCCAGGCTTTTTCTTTGTCCTTCCAGCATCCTTTACTGGCAGTTAAGGTCTTCGGGAAGAATATGATCATGTTCTTGGGAAGGTGGCTACAACTAATTGTATGGCAAGATCTAGCTTCCAATTCCCAGAAAGGTTTTTTTTTTTTTTTACCTTTGTAAAACGCATTTATTTTTCTTCCTTATTTTCAAGATGCTTTAGGATTTCTTTCAGCAATCTATTGTTGCAAAGGTTGCTGTTGTTGACTGTTCTATTATTGCTCTGCAGCCTCAGTAGTAGCTCTCATTTTTTCATCAGATGGAAAAAAAAAGAACCATAGGAGGAATTTCCTTACAATTCAGTTGAAGTCTGAGCAGGAAGAAGGCTGTAAGTTGTGGGACAGAGGATTGCTCAAACACAAAACCTATCAATACCCTTCATCTATCTTGCAACAAAGGGAAATGCAAGAACCTCTCCTGGAGGGGGTCAAAGTCTGAAACATTTTTTTTTTTTTCATTCATTCTTTCTGGTAGAGTTGAAAAAATGGAAAAGCAAATTGGAAGAGCAGGGCCTGTTACAGTTTGGCTGCCCCCACTCTATTTTTTTTTAATGCATTATATTTGACACTTCTGACAATCACAGTCTTTTCTTCCGAAGATTAGAACACCCCTTATAACTATCCTGGATGTTCTTGCCTGTTTATCCCCCTGGGTTGGATTCTCATATTTCATTATATCCTCTTCAGATATTTCAATCTTCAACAAGAGTGAGAACAAGAAAGTTAGCTGTGTCCTACATGCCCACTTCCATTACCTTCCCATGTTCAAAAGGAACATCTGCAATGGGCAGCTTCTTCTGTCTTTGGTGGGTGTTTGCACAATGAAGAGTCACAGAAAAATCATGTAGATCAATGTTTCTCAAACTTGGCAACCTTAAGATGTATGGACTTCAACTTGCAGAATTCCTCAGCCTGCGTGGTTGGCATGCTGGCTGGGGAATTCTGCGAGTTGAAGTCCACACATCTCAAAATTGCCAAGTTTGAAGAACACTGATGTAGATGCTTCCTATACTATGTTTCCAGTTTCTAGGAGGGTCACTGTGGACATGGCAGGAAATTGAAGTGGCCTGGGACTGTTTGAATCCCCTCAAGGGCTGAACTCCCATGTCACAAGCCTAACACAAAACAGCATTCACAGAGTCTCTGAGAAGAATCTAATGTTTCATGTAAAAAGCTGAGAAGTGACTAATCACATACAATGAATAACTACCTTCCATAAGTTATAAATGTTGGTCAAATCACTCATGTATCATTACAAATGAGGAAAAATGTTTGAATATTAACAGATTATTTCATGGAAACGCATCAACTGGGACAAATAGCTGAATCCCCTGCATAAATACTTTGATAACTTCACTCAGACTACTGAAGCAGAGTGATATATAAAGATGTTCAGGCATATGGAGAGATTCTTTTGATCTTCAGTACCCTGGGAATTTACCGTGGTTTGGATGGCCAATTTTTTCATAATTTGTTTTACTTCCCACAGCCTTCATCCTCTTGTCTGCTACTTCTCTGTTACAGAGTATATTGAGGGTTATTTGGTAGCAGTTTATAACAAAAAAAAAGGTCTAACCTCTGCTTTCTTGCTCCTGCCAACCTAGCAGTTCGAAAACATGGCAATGTGAGTAGATTCATAGGTACCGCTTCGACGGGCAGGTAACGACGTTCCGTTTAGTCATGCCAGCCATGTGACCACGGAAGTGTCTATGGACAAACGCCGGCTCTTCGGCTTTGAAACAGAGATGAGCACCGCCCCCTAGAGTCGGACACGACTGGACTTCATGTCAAGGGAAACCTTTACCTTTACTTTGCTTTATTGATCCTCCCTGAAGTACCTCTTTCTTGCTTTGCACAAAGCAAGCTAATGTATAGTGCTACTGAAATGTTGAAGTTTTTACTGCTGCTATTTATTTTAATAAGAACAATGTGTTTCATCTTTTTTTGTTGTCCCTAACCTCCTTGAATGGACTGGCTGCATTTTGATGATGAATTACCTGCAGTCTGTGACTCTAAACACATTTACCAGGAAATAAATCCCACATAGCTTGTATAAACCACTCCTCAGAACAAACCATGCACTCATTTTCTGAGGTGAAGAAAAATTGATCCAGTTTTTGAATCAGATTTTTTTTTTTTTGGAACACTCTACATCTTTTCTTGGTAGGGGCAAATATTTTTAAATATACAGCTTTATTGGGCCTAACCAAGTACTGTGGTAGCACTGGGAGAACCTTTTCTGGACCTGAAAGCTAGCAGGGTCCAGCCTGCTTAGGACTTGGATAGGAGACCTCCAGTGGATACCACTCCTGTAGGCTAGCTTGGAAAGTCCAAAAGCATCCTGGAAGAAAACTGGAGCAAACCACTTCTGACACGGTGCCAAGAAAATATCTGGACATGTCCATAAAGTTACCAGGAGTTGAGCTGAATTGAAAAGGACTTTAATTTTTAGTTTTACTGGGAAAAAATGGCAACATTTTTATATAGACATTAAATAAGTTCTGCTTTGCAAATTGCATTATGGAGCACTCTGTTAACTACATTGATGCCCAAAGTGGTTTGTACTATAGCAAAAACAATTCAAGGTGCTGGTCATCACATATAAAGCCCTTCATGGCATAGGGCCTGGTTATTTGTGGGACCACCTATCTGAAATTGTACAGAGTATGGTGTATGTATGGTGCCGCCTCTCCAGTGATTCTGGAAGGTCCTTCAAACCTGGCTCTGTTCCCAGGCCTGGGGTTAGTGTGTTTGTGATGCCCCTATCATTTTTTAAAATTGTTATGGTTGTTCTTTTAGTGCAGCTGGTTGTTTTGTTATTATGTTTTTAACTAGTTTAATTGTATCGTCCAATGTTGTTAGCTGCAGAGTCTTCTAGAATGGACAGTCATAACATATATAAAAAATGACAGTAGTAGTAGTAGTAGTAGTAATAATAATAATAAAAAAAATAAAAAATAAAAATAGCAGCCCTCAGCACTATTGGGGGAGAAAGAAGCATCCCATATTCATATTATTTGCCATGAAATACTTAAATATCCTTAAGATACCTAGATAAATTATTAGATAAGAGTTTTTAGCTTTCATTAATGGATTGATGGAATTCATTCTTTGTTGGACAAAGAAGGAAGTTGTTAAAAACATAGTTCTGTGACCTACAGACCTCACATTTTCATAAGGGTGTTAGTGATTTTTAATTAGAATCCATGTCATTAAGCACAGAATCAAAGGGCATATTCAAATTTTAGAACCATTTGCTCACTGTGATGATAGTGGTGATGCTGACATAATGATGATGATGATAATGATTGATGAAAACTTCATGGTGTTTTGAATAGACTCACTTAAATTGATTTGACTCTGTTAATTTTAAATTTGCTAGTGGTTGTTGTTGTTTATTCGTTTAGTCGCTTCCGACTCTTCGTGACTTCATGGACCAGCCCACGCCAGAGCTTCCTGTCGGTCGTCAACACCCCCAGCTCCCCCAGGGACGAGTCCGTCACCTCTAGAATATCATCCATCCATCTTGCCCTTGGTCGGCCCCTCTTCCTTTTGCCTTCCACTCTCCCTAGCATCAGCATCTTCTCCAGGGTGTCCTGTCTTCTCATTATGTGGCCAAAGTATTTCAGTTTTGCCTTTAATATCATTCCCTCAAGTGAGCAGTCTGGCTTTATTTCCTGGAGGATGGACTGGTTGGATCTTCTTGCAGTCCAAGGCACTCTCAGAATTTTCCTCCAACACCACAGTTCAAAAGCATCGATCTTCCTTCGCTCAGCCTTCCTTATGGTCCAGCTCTCGCAGCCATATGTTACTACAGGGAACACCATTGCTTTAACTATGCGGGCCTTTGTTGTCAGTGTGATGTCTCTGCTCTTAACTATTTTATCAAGATTGGTCATTGCTCTTCTTCCAAGGATTAAGCGTCTTCTGATTTCCTGACTGAAGTCAGCATCTGCAGTAATCTTTGCACCTAGGAATACAAAGTCTTTCACTGCTTCTACATTTTCTCCCTCTATTTGCCAGTTATCAATCAAGCTGGTTGCCATAATCTTGGTTTTTTTGAGGTTTAGCTGCAAACCAGCTTTTGCACTTTCTTCTTTCACCTTCATCATAAGGCTCCTCAGTTCCTCTTCACTTTCAGCCATCAAAGTGGTATCATCTGCATATCTGAGATTGTTAATGTTTCTTCCAGAGATTTTAACTCCAGCCTTGGATTCCTCAAGGCCAGCTTGTCGCATGATGTGTTCTGCATACAAGTTGAATAGGTAGGGTGAGAGTATACAGCCCTGCCGTACTCCTTTCCCAATCTTAAACCAGTCTGTTGTTCCGTGGTCTGTTCTTACTGTTGCTACTTGGTCGTTATACAGATTCTTCAGGAGGCATACAAGATGACTTGGTATCCCCATACCACTAAGAACTTGCCACAATTTGTTATGGTCCACACAGTCAAAGGCTTTAGAATAGTCAATAAAACAGAAATAGATGTTTTTCTGAAACTCCCTGGCTTTTTCCATTATCCAGCGGATATTGGCAATTTGGTCTCTAGTTCCTCTGCCTTTTCTAAACCCAGCTTGTACGTCTGGCAATTCTCGCTCCATGAACTGCTGAAGTCTACCTTGCAGGATCTTGAGCATTACCTTACTGGCATGTGAAATGAGTGCCACTGTTCGATAGTTTGAACATTCTTTAGTGTTTCCCTTTTTTGGTATGGGGATATAAGTTGATTTTTTCCAGTCTGATGGCCATTCCTGTGTTTTCCAAATTTGCTGGCATATAGCATGCATTACCTTGACAGCATCATCTTGCAAGATTTTGAACAGTTCAGCTGGGATGCCGTCGTCTCCTGTTGCCTTGTTATTAGCAATGCTTCTTAAGGCCCACTCAACCTCACTCTTCAGGATGTCTGGCTCTAGCTCACCGACCACACTGTCAAAGCTATCCCCGATATTGTTATCCTTCCTATACAGGTTTTCTGTATATTCTTGCCACCTTTTCTTGATCTCTTCTTCTTCTGTTAGGTCCTTGCCATCTTTGTTTTTGATCATGCCCATTTTTGCCTGGAATTTACCTCCAATGTTTCTAATTTTCTGGAAGAGGTCTCTTGTCCTTCCTATTCTATTGTCTTCTTCCACTTCCGCGCATTGCTTGTTTAAAAATAATTCCTTATCTCTTCTGGCTAACCTCTGGAATTTTGCATTTAATTGGGCATATCTCCCCCTATCACTGTTGCCTTTTGCTTTCCTTCTTTCTTGGGCTACTTCTAGTGTCTCAGCAGACAGCCATTTTGCCTTCTTGGTTTTCTCTTTCTTTGGGATGTATTTTGTTGCCGCCTCCTGAACAATGCTGCCAACTTCTGTCCAGAGTTCTTCCGGGACCCTATCTATTAAGTCCAGTCCCTTAAATCTATTCTTCACCTCCACTGCATATTCCTTAGGAATATTAGTGAGCTCATATCTAGCTGATCTGTGGGTCTTCCCTAATCTCTTTAGTCTGATCCTAAATTGTGCAAGAAGAAGTTCGTGATCTGAACTACAGTCAGCTCCAGGCCTTGTTTTTACCGACTGTACAGATGTCCGCCACCTTTGGCTGCAAAGGATGTAATCAATCTGATTTCGGTGTTGTCCATCTGGTGAAGTCCATGTATAAAGCCGTCTCTTAGGTTGTTGGAAGAGAGTGTTTGTTATGCAGAGTGAATTGTCTTGGCAAAATTCTATCAGCCTGTGTCCTGCTTCGTTTTGTTCTCCCAGGCCATACTTACCTGTAATTCGAGGTGTCATTTGACTGCCCACCTTAGCATTCCAGTCTCCTGTGATGAAAATAACATCTCTTTTAGGCGTGTTGTCCAGTAGGTGCTGCAGATCCTCATAGAACTGCTCTACTTCAGCTTCTTCAGCATTTGTGGTTGGGGCGTATATTTGGATCACTGTGATGTTAGATGGCTTGCCCTGAATTCGAATTGAGATCATTCTATCATTTTTTGGGTTGTATCCAAGCACTGCTTTAGCCACTTTACTATTAATTATGAAGGCTACTCCATTTCTTCTGTGGTCCTCTTGTCCGCAGTAGTAGATCTGGTGGTCATTTGATGTGAAGTGGCCCATTCCAGTCCATTTCAGTTCACTGACGCCCAGAATGTCTATCTTTAATCTTGACATCTCACCAATAACCACATCCAATTTGCCCTGGCTCATAGATCTTACATTCCAGGTTCCGATGGTGTGTTGATCCTTAGAACATCGGATTCGCCGTTCACCACCAGCACCGTCGGCCGCTAGCCATCCTTTCGGCTTTGAGCTAGCTGCGTCATCACGTCTGGGGCTAGTTGAGCTCATCCTCTGTTCCTCCCCAGTAGCATTTTGACCATCTTCCGACCTGGGGGTCTCATCTTCCGATGGTATACCGACATATCTCTGGTTGTACTGATCCATTTAGTTTTCACGGCAAGAATACTGAGGTGGGTTGCCATTACCTTCCCCAGGGATCGCATTTAGTCTGACCTCTCTGTCATGACCTTCCCGTCTTGGGTGGCCCTTCACGGTTTAGCTCATGGCATCATTGAGGTGCTCAAGCTCCAGCACCACGACAAGGTAACGATCCTTTGCTGAAGTGCTAGTGGTTAACTTAGTCCAAATGGTTTCAATGAATTTACCTTAGGATTTCTTTTGAATTTGCCTGCTTTGCAATTTAATGAAACGTGCACTTCTGAAAATTATATACAAAGTTAGACTTCAATATTCATTTTTTCCCACTTTTGAAAAGCACCTAAGGAAAAATGTGTACAAACATGTATATCCTTGGAAACTGGAATTTGACAGTAACCCTAGCCTGTATCATCCTTAATTACATCCAACCCCCAGATTCCAGGGTTTCCTGAACAATAAAAGGCAGCTGATTATCTGTCAAAGTTTTTTCTTGTTATCTGAGAAAAGCTTTCTTTTTTGTTATTGCTCATCAGTTCGTTACGGTTTCTAATACAAAAATGGGCAATTGCATTTGTTAGACTTGCTACATAGTCTGTACTGTTTCCTTTCTAAGAGAATATTTGTAGCTCAGGGTTTAACTGTGGAGTCCTTGGTGCTCTCTGAGCCTTGTTGTTTTCTTGCAGACATTTCATTGCCAGACTAGGCAGCATCTTCAGTGCGAAGAGGGAGTGGGCCTTGCTCTCTGTTTATATACCATGGCTTGTCCTTCTTGGGTTGGTGGAGATGTTGTTCTCTCGTTAGAAGTTCCTTGATTGGGCTGTTGTTTGCTGCTTGGTTGATTGACTGAGTTAATAGTTCCTTGTTTAGGGTGTATTGTGCTGTTTAATTGTTCCTCTGGTGTTAATCCTGGTGTTAATCTTTGCATATCTGAATGTTGATTGCTGGCAAGGAGGTGTTCTGGTCTTTTGGCTTTTCTATTGTCTCTTTTGAATGGTATGTAGATGTTGTTTACCTCTATGTGTCTGTTGATGGCTGCTTTGTCTGAGTGCCAGGCTTCCAGGAATTCTCTGGCGTTTTTGGATTTGGCTTGATTTAGGATGCTCCCAGTTTCCCAGTTGAAACTATGGTTGCGTCTGTCCATGTGTTGTGAGATTAAGGAGTTCTCATCATGTCTTGTGACTGCTAGTTGGTGTTTGTGGATTTGCTCTGCTAGTCTTCTGCCTGTCTGTCCTACAGAGTGGCTGCTACAGTCCCTACACTGTATGTTGTAGATAACTCCTGTTTTTTTTTCCCCTTCTTGGGCTACTGGGTCTTTTGGGTTACTTAAGATGTTCTGAAGGTATTTGGTTGGTTTATGTGCTACGGTGATGCCATGTGGTTGTAACAGTCTGTTGGTAGTTTCTGAGATGTTTCTGATATATGGTAGTGTTATCCTTTTCGTCACTTCTGTTGGTTGGGTTGTAGTGGGTTGGGTGGTCAGGCACTTTTTGATAAAGTTGAGCGGGTATCCATTTTGTCGGAAAATATTGTATAGGCAGTCTGTTTCCTTTTTCTGTTCTGGGTTGCTGCAGTGTTTTTACTCGTCTGAATAACGTTCTTACACAGCTCTTCTTGTGGGAGGTTGGGTTGTTGCTTTGATAATGGAGCACTTGGTTGGTGTGGGTAGTTTCCAGTAGACTTGTGTTTCTAGAATGCCATCATTTCCTCTACTAATGAGGATGTCCAAGAAGGGTAGTGTGTTGTTGTTTTCTTCTTCCCTTGTGTATTTTATTCCACTGAAGATGTTGTTGATGGTTTCGTATGTTTCCTCCAGTTGTTCCTTTTTTATTATGACAAAGGTGTCATCTACATACCAGATCCATACTTTGGGTTGTATACGTGGGAATGCTATCCTTTCTAGACACTGCATTACAATCTCTGCTATGAGTCCTGACATAGGTGATCCCATGGGTGTTCCTTTGATTTGTTGGTATATTTGTCCATCAAACTTAAAGTAGGTAGTGAGGCAGAGGTCGATGAGGTCCATGTTTCAGAGAGCACCAAGGACTCCACAGTTTCCTTTCTATGTGTTTGATTTTGGATCCATGTGGTTTTGATTTTCATAGACAAGGCAAGAGATGCCTAGTAGAATATGGTTAATGTCCCCCTATTAATTGTGCATCCTAATATTACTGAAGGTTAAAATAATGCTGATTTCATTTAATACAAGCCAGTTTTGCTTTTATGACTTGTAGTATTCCATTATCCACTTTCTCCTTCCTTGATCAAATACAGCCATAATTCAGTCTTTACAAATACTTGTACTGGCACTGAACATTATTTTGTACATGATATTGAACTCAATATTCTCTTCCTGTTTTAAACAGATTAAGACTATGAAGAAAGACTGGCAGTTTGACACAAGGGGGTTGGCTTCAATCTTGCTAGCCCCAAAAGAGAAGTCCTTTGGGTGTGTGACTCAAGCAAGGAGAGTTACTTCTAGAGTACCTGCTTTATGGGCCAGGAATTAAGAAAGGCAGAAGATGGACTAAGTATTCTGGTAAGTTGTTTGCCTGCTCTAGCAATTTCTATGAAATCCATTGTGTAATTGCTGTACAAAAATATAGTGACCAAAATTTATCATGCATGTGTGGTAATGAAGTTATATAATCACATATGAATCATTTGTTCATACTCTAGAGGAGGGAGAAACAAGAACCTGTAGGCATAAAAGCTGATCACTCTAATTTAGTGGGACTTTGGCATTAAGGTCAACATGTTCTAAAGAGATCACACACACATACACACACACACACACACAAACAAACCCTAAGTTCAGTGTAGTCTTATAGCTAAAACATACTCAGGTTTATTTGGAAGCAAGCACTAATGAGCCCTGTTTTGACTAGAATATGACATATTCTGAAACTGAACAAGCGGTTGAAGCAAGTGTTATATTTTGCTTCATAGGAAGCCAATCCTTAGTGGTGTGACTGTTCAGCAACCTAAATATAAGGCTGGCAGGAATAACAATACAAGGATCATCACAGCTTGGAATCAACATCCTGTGGGTCTGACACAAAGCTCTGAGATGGACTTTGAAATGAAGTTGTTAAGAAATGAGAAATAGACAACCTCTGCAATTGATGCTATTTCCTCCTCCTGAATCATCCATTCTGGTGGCAGTAATTTCAACATCTGCATCTTTATGGATTTCAGTGTGATCTCTGTTTCTTGAATTCTTCCTGGAAAGCAGACAAGAAAACCATATCAACAGCAAACTGTTATTCCCCTTCTAATCTGTATCTACCAATATCATAGAATAATTACCAAACTAATGCCGAGCTTGCTGATCGGAAGGTCGACGGTTCGAATACACGTGATGGGGTGAGCTCCCGTTGCTAGTCCCAGCTCCTGCCAACCTAGCAGTTCAAAAACATGCCAATGTGAGTAGATTAATAGGTACTGCTTCGGCAGGCAGGTAACAGCGTTCCGTTTAGTCATGCTGGCCACATGACCACGGAAGTGTCTACGGACAAACGCTGGCTCTTTGGCTTTGAAACGGAGATGAGCACCGCCCCCTAGAGTCGGACACGACTGGACTTCATGTCAAGGGAAACCTTTACCCTGAATGAAATATGGTTTAAAAATCTTCAAAATAAAACTGAAAGATTACACACACACAAACGCACATGTGTGCGCGCACACACACACACAAGTGTATGTGTGTGAGTGTGAGTGTGTGTGTGTGTATGAGATGGCTTTTATCTGAAGCAGATGCCTGGCATGGAATGCACATTACCAGGGGACAGAAATCTATAGAGAATGCTGACAGATTTGGTTAATGGTCTCTTACAGAATCTAGCTTTTTCTGTTGTAATATTTACATGCTCCTTTATCTCATTCTTCCCCAGATTAGTGTCATTGATAATAGGCCTAAAGTTATAAACTAATATTGCTCATATACTGCCAAAGTGGGGAGCACCATAGTACACATTTTTATGCAAAAGATCCTGAGTTGATCTCAGCATCTCCATGAGGAATTGAGGAAAGAATTCTGTCTGCATGCTGAAAAATTACTGATAAGGCAATATCGGTAATGCTGGGGTAGATGGAAGGTCTTCATCTAAAGCATCCCCTTATATTGCCCTCAGTGCTCCTTGTTTTTGGTCCCTCCTTCACTAGAAAATCTCATTATGTTGTACAAACATATTAGGAGTGAAAAAAGTGAGTATTTGCATGTGTTTGCATCACCAGTGTATTTGCATCAGCAGTGTGTCTGCACTATCAACCCTGTGAGGAAGAACAGACTTCCATATCTACTTTGTCATATATTTGGGAGGAAGCCAATGTTACCACCTCTTCTTTGATTTTGGTCAATTAATAACCTCATAATACAAAAGAATTCAACTCTAAGGGTTATATCTATAAAGAAATCTCCTTTTCCTGAGCTTTCCTTTTGTCTTCCTGAGACCTAGCTAAGTGTGTATAATCAGCAGTCTGGCTCATGAGTAGGAATACTCCCCAGGCTATGCAGAAGGATAAATTGACTCAGATTTCCAATCAGTGCATTTATTAAAGGATCCAGCAAAAAGGAGCCACACATGTTTAGCAGGTATTTAAATTTAAAATAAAGAACATTGATTCTGCAAACTAAAACTGAACTAACAGTTATTATGAGCTATAACTTTTAAGGATTTTTGCAGGGCAAGAACCTGATTTTTACAGTTTTTCAGAGAAAACAAGTTCAGTCAATAGAGGTTTCTAATGGATTAGAAATAATTTACAAGGATAAAATTTGAAATGATCAATCACTAACTTGGATGATCTGATCTGGTATATTTTAGGTGATTGCTAGAGTACTTGTTTAGCCCTGGTGAAATCAGCCTCGGTTGTGGATTCATGTATATACTGTATAACTGGATATATGTTTGTTTAGAAGAATGATTTAGCAAGTGGGGAATGGAAGCCTGGATTATTCAAGTTTAGAGAGCCAGTTTGGTCTAGTGGCTAAGGCAATGGGCTAGAAACCAGGAGACTGTGAGTTCTAGTCCCGCCTTAGGCATGAAAGCCAGCTGGGTGACCTTGGGCCAGTCGCTGCCTCTCAGCCCAACCTACTTCACAGGGTTGTTGTGAGGAAAATAGGAGGAGAAAGGAGTATTAGGTATGTTCCCCACCTTGAGTTATTTATAAAATAATAGAGGTGGGATAAAAATAAATAAATAAATAATGTATTATGTAGGTATCAAGGAGTTGATCCATTGTGAATAGCTACATCTTTCAATTATTACAATCTTACAAGAGCAAAGAAAAACAGGGTCCAGATTTTAAACTGGCATTATTATAATATTCATAAATCATGCAGTGCCATCATGCAGAACTATGCCACCCTCCATACCTGACTATTGCTATGCCTAAGAGTCAACAACAACTTGATAGCAATCAGTCAGTCAGTCAGTCAGTCAGTCAGTCAGTCAGTCACATGACCAATTTCCTCCACACCCCCACATTCTTTGCTTGGGGTAGGCAACCTGTGGCTGAATTACAACTAGGAAGCATGGCCAAAAGTGAGAGTTGTTGGAAACTGTCATTCAACAATATATGGTATACCATAGCCTTCCTACTACTACTCTATACTGCCTCTAGGAATAGTTAGCCAAACTTGCCTTCCACCCTGGAGCTGGAAATGCAGGGTTTGTAAATACACATGGGAAAAACCATGGACTGCCTTGTGCTAGGATTAATAGCTTGACTGCAGTGCTGCTGATTCCTAGGCACTCGAAGTCCTGTACAAAGGCATCTCAGTGGACTCTGGATTCCTATTCAACAGTACCTATTTATGGATGAACAGTCCACAAATCTTTAAGTGTTTCTTTTTGCTCTAGAATGTGGATTTTTTTTTTTTTAACTGCTGACCTGCATAGTTATTTTCCTTTCATCAGGTTTAATCTAGTCACCACATGCTTGGTTACTATCAAAAGGGCACAGGTTTATCAGCTTATAGAGTGAAGAACCACACTGAGATCAAGGATTGTAGCTCTAGTGTCTATTGTTCTACCCTACTAGGCAGAATCCTGCTAAGCTAAAAAGGCACCAGCAAACCCAACCAGAAAACCCAGAAGGCTAAGGCGGTTCTTTCTTGCTCCTCTTGTTTAGGAGGGAAAGAGATTCAATACTGTGTGTGTGCTTTTCGCCCTGGAGAGGGCCCCTCACTTCTTGCTCAGCAATCTCCATGACAGGTTTCTTGAGAAACAGTGCTTCAGGTCTGAGATGTCTTCTGCACCATCAAAGCTTAACTTATTACCTTCCGCTGGAGTTGAGACCCTGCAAGGGCCAGCATAAAACAAAGATGTCTCTCTTACTCTTTCCTTACAATCAAAATCCCCATCACTTTTTGATGGGAGACTTACATTATAATATATGAATTGAAGTCTTGTCTGTGCTTGAGGATTGAACAACATATTAATTTAGGGAAAGGGAAAGGGGTCCCAGAAAATCATCTACAGGGCCGTGCTGAGGAGTTTTTGGAGCATCTGCAGGATAAAATAGCTCGGATTTGCTCTCAGTTGGACTCCAAGCATGAAACGGGGTCTGGGGAGATGCCTAGGGAATGTACTTACCCAGTTATCTGGGAACAGTTTGATCCCATTGGATCTGAGGAAGTGGACAAGATCCTCTGGACTGTAAATGCCACCACCTGTCAATTAGACCCATGCTCCTCCTGGCTGGTGAAGACAGCTCAGGAGATGACGTGTGGTTGGGTCCAGTTGATGGTAAATACATCCTTGTGGGAGGGGGTGTTTCCAACGGCCTTTAAGGAGGCGCTGGTGCACCCCCTCATCAAGAAACCATCACTGGCCCCTACCGTGCTGGATAATTTTCATCCAGTCTCCCACTTCCCTTTTATGGGGAAGGTGGTTGAGAAGATGGTGGCACTGCAGCTCCAGAGGATCCTGGAGGAAGCAGATTATCTAGACCCCTTTCAGTCAGGTTTCAGGCCCAGATATGGGACAGAACAGCATTGGTCGTACTTATGGATGATCTCTGGCAGGAGCAGGATGGAGGCAGTGCATCCGTCCTCGCTCTCCTGGACCTCTCAGTGGCTTTCGATACCATCGACCATGGTATCCTTTTGGGTTGGCTCAGGGAGTTGGGGGTGGGTGGCGTAGTGTTGCGCTGGTTCACCTCCTTCCTCCAGGGCCGGTCCCAGTTGGTCTTAATAGGGGAGGAGAGATTGGCCCCACAACCCCTCCTTTGTGGGTTGCTGCCGGGATCGGTGCTCTCCCCTCTCCTTTTTAACATCTATATGAAACTGCTGGGTGAGATCATCCATCTCCACGGGATGAGGTATGATCAATATGCTGATGATACTCAACTATACATCTCCATCCCAGGGAAAGTAAGTGATGCTGTGACTGCCCTTTCTAGGTACCTGGGGGCTGTTGGGGTCTGGATGGGGAACAACAGGCTTCAGCTGAACCCTGGTAAGATGGAGTGGCTATGGGTTAATGGCCCCTCAGCTCCTAGGAATTTGCCATCTTTAGTTCTGGATGGGGTTGCACTCCCCCAGATACATCCAGTGGGTAACTTGGGGGTCCTCTTGGACTCATGACTCCTGCTCAAAGAGCAGGTGGCAGTCATGGTCAGAAGGGCCTTTGCTCAACTTCGTGTTGTGCGCCAGTTACGCCCCTTTCTGGAGCGAAAGGCCCTTCAAATGGTCACTCATGCCCTGGTCATCTCCCATATAGACTATTGTAATGCACTGTACATAGGGCTACCCTTGAAGAGTATCCAGAAGCTACAGCTGGTCCAAAATGCAGCCGCGCAGGCAGTTTTTGGTGCCTCAAAATCAGCACATATTACTCCCTTGCTCCACGAGCTGCATTGGGTGCCAGTTTGCTTCTGGGTCCATTTCAAGGTGTTGGTTATCACCTTTAAAGCCCTACATGGCATGGGGCCAGGTTACCTGAGGGACCGTCTCATCCCCGTTACATCAACCCCTCCCACCCGGTCATGTAGAGGGGGCATGCTGCAGACCCCATCTGCACGAGAACTCCATCTGGTGAGGTCCAGGAGGTGGGGCTTCTCTGCAGCAGCTCCTGCCCTTTGGAACATCCTTCCCCCAGAAGTGAGGTTAGTCCCCTCCCTCCTGTACTTCAGGAAATGGCTGAAGACCTGGTTTTGTTACCATGCCTGGAGTGGGGAGAGGAAGAGCCACTCTTGGGGTTGGTTGGTTCCCTAGTCCTGCTGGAACCGGTCCGGTTCCCTTTGGGTGGAATTAGATCTGCCATAACTTGGATTTTATTATATTTTATATGTATGTTATTGATATTATTCTGATTTTATTGAATTTTATACTGTTTTATTGTGAACCACCCACGGTCCCCCGAGTGGAGGAGATGGGCAGTAATAAAAATATGACAAACAAACAAACAAACAAACAAATAAATTTATTTATCCAATTTTTATCACCGCCCATCTCCCCCACATGGGGGACCCTGGGTGGTTCACAATAAAAGCAATTAAAATTTCAATAAAATCATAAATACAACCATTATAAATAATTCCTTCATGAAAAGAAAAGAAGGTTCCTTTATAACCTGCACTTTGGAATTTAGTTCACTTCTTGGACTCGGGGAATTAAAGTCATGAAGAAGCACAGATCCTTCATTGCTACCCTTCCTAATAGAGATTTCATGTTTCAGTATGAGATTATCCCATGGATATCTCTGTCTATGGCAGTGTTTCTGAACCTTAGCAACTTTAAGATATGTGGAGTTTAACTCCAGGAACCACCCAGCCAGATATGTGGACTTCAACTCCGAGAATTCAGGGAGTTGAAGTCCACATATCTTAAAGTTGCCAAGTCTGAGAAACATTGTTCTATGCAATGGGTGAACCTGTAGAGGTGTAAGGTTTGGGATTATCCCATGGATATCCCAGTCTGGCAATGGGTGAGCATTCCACATATTAAACAATGGGTGGAGATGTGTTTGTGTGTGCTAATAAATGTATTTCAGTTGAACTCCATGGTACAAGGCTATAGTTTTTATCATAGCTAGTGTTTTTCTCCTTAAATTTTTTGCAGTGCATTTATTATTGTAGATTTTTCATAAAGCTATGAATGACATAGTGGGATTAGGTCCCATTTTAATAAGAAGATAAAGTAACAGTCCCCGGCCCTGCATACTAAAGTATAGATTCAATTAGTTAACTGAGCTAATGTCCTGTCAGCCCTTTGAGGTAGGCCAGGTCAAGAAACAGATGCAGCAGAGATTCCAGGAATGCTGCTTTACCATTATAGAGCCTATTAACAGAATCTTGGAAGCCTGTCCAAAATCTTTGCTGCCCCTTTTTAAGAACCACAAGATCGGGGGATGGGGAGGAGGCTCTTTTGAGTCTCTTTCTCATACTTTCAACTTTCTCAGGGCTAAGCAACTGTTTCTTCTCTCCCATTTCTTTCACAAGGGCAGAGAGAAATGTAAGGAATTATTTTTAGCTCAGGGTTGAACTGTGGAGTCCTTGGTGCTCTCTGAGCCTTGTTGTTTTCTTGCAGACATTTCATTGCCAGACTAGGCAACATCTTCAGTGCAAACAGGGAGAGGACCTTGGTCTCTGTTTATATACCATGGCTTGTCCTGCTTGTGTTGGTGGAGGTGTTGTTCTCTCCTTGGGAGTTCCTTGATTGGGCTGTTGTTTGCTGCTTGGTTGATTGATTGAGTTAATAGTTCCTTGATTCAGGTGTATTGTGCTGTTTGGTTGTTCATCTGGTGTTGATCCTAGTGTTGATTTTGGCATATCTGGCTGTTCATTGCTGGCAAGGGAGTGTACTGGTCTTTTGGCTTTTCTATTGTCTCTTTTGAATGGTATGTAAATGTTGTTTACCTCTATGTGTCTGTTGATGGCTGCTTTGTCTGAGTGCCAGGCTTCCAGGAATTCTCTAGCATTTTTGGATTTGGCTTGGTTTAGGATGCTCCCAGTTTCCCAGTTGAAACTATGGTTGAGTCTGTCCATGTGTTGTGAGATTAAGGAGTTCTCATCATGTCTTCTGACTGCTAGTTGGTGTTCATGGGTGCGCTCTGCTAGTCTTCTGCCTGTCTGTCCTACATAGTGGCTGCTACAGTCTTTGCACTGTATGTTGTAGATGACTCCTGTTTTTTTTTTTTTCTTGGGCTACTGGGTCTTTTGGGTTACTTAATATGTTTTGAAGAGTTTTAGTTGGTTTATGTGCTATGGTGATGCCATGTGGCTGTAACAGTCTGTTGGTAGTTTCTGAGATGTTTCTGATATATGGCAGTGTTATCCTTTTAATGGCTTCTGTTGGTTGGGTTGTAGTGGGTTGGGTGGTCAGGCACTTTTTGATAAAGTTGAGCGGGTATCCATTTTGTTGGAAGGTGTTGTGTAGGTGGTCCATTTCCATTTTCTGGTGTTCTGGGTTGCTGCAGTGTGTTTGTGCTCGTCTGAATAATGTTCTTACCCAGCTCCTCTTGTGGGAGGTTGGGTTGTTGCTTTGGTAATGGAGTACTTGGTTGGTGTGGGTAGTTTCCAGTAGACTTGTGTTTCTAGAATGCCATCATTTCCTCTACTGATGAGGATGTCCAAGAAGGGTAGTGCGTTGTTGTTTTCTTCTTCCCTTGTGAATTTTATCCCATTAAAGCTAAATTTACAGTTAAAAGGTAAATTTCTTTTACCATCCCATCTAACAACAGGCCCTCTGAGCAACTGCACATTGTATCACCTAAGCTGCAGAATGATAGTAATTGATTTGCATTTTCTCAACATTATATCAGGGTCCTTCCATAAGCCAAAGCTCAGGCCCACAACTAGGGTCTTTGTCACCTGGGGCAAACATGGATTCTGTGCCCATTTTGGCATCCCCCCAGTGCTCGTTTTGGCACCCCCTGCATAGCACCTGGGGCACATACCCTGCTTGCCCCCCCCCCAGTTGCGGCCCTGCCAAAGCTAACTGGGAGACCTTCCACCAAACCATGATTACCTACTGTTACTAGTAAGGAGGAAAGCACACAGAGATGTCAGAGTTCATTTATAGATGAAACCTTGGATAGTTTGTCAATGAAGGAGTGTCATGAATTGTCCTCAATAGCTTGAAAGAAAGAGAGGGAGAAATGCCCCCTATACTTGTATGTATAAAATATTTATGTGTGATATGGTATGTCTGTGCAATATCTTCTCTGTAAAATATATATAAGGACTTTGTTATCACTATTTTCTGACTGTTCCTAGTTTGCAAGTGAATATTTTCTATTCTTTAAAAAAAAACATGGTCCTCCTAAATGAGCTGAGTTCTTCAGATATTTTTTCCATATTTTTTTTCTTACAGTGCTAAGGTAACTTTATAAAGCAGTTACTCTTGCTACTGTAATATGTTTTCTCCAGCATCTATAAATTTCTGAACTAAGTATTACTGAAACTTTGGAGCAGTAATATACTAATTTCATTGATTTCTATTTCCATTTTGCTGTTAAATATTACTTATACATCTACTTTCTGGCCATCTTTAATTCTCACTTGTCTTGTTTGCATGGGAAAATCTCTCCTAGATTCCTCCATCACCATACATGCAGATCACTGAGCGATGTTCAGTTTAACTTCTGTACCATAGAATCATAGAGATGGAAATAGTTATTTAGGCCATCAGTGCAGGAATCTAAATTAAATTAAAAGATGAAAGATGGCTGAATAATCTCTGCTTGAACATATCCTGTGAAAGGGAGCCCACCACTTCCCTGGGTAATTGATTCCGCTTTTCCTAATGTTTCTCGTTTAATCAGAATCTCCTTCCCTTAATTTACATCCATTAATCCATGTCCTCCACTCTGAGATGATTACAACCTTCTTTGTGGCATCTTGTATTTTTTTGATGAATGCTATCATATCCTCCTACGGTCTTTTCTTCTCAAGGCCAAGCAAGCCCAAATCCTTCCATCTGTCTTTCTAGAGTTTAATTTCTAATCCTCTGTTTATCTCCACTGCTCTTATCTGAACCTGTTCCAGTTTCTCTGAAATCTTCCTCAAGGTAGAGTCTGACCACAGAAGGGTAAAGTGGAACCATCAGTTCCTATTATTTAGAAACCAATCTCCAAAGTAGAAATTATTTCCAGAGAATCATGTCCTGTTCCTTCACCAGTTACTCTTTCAATTTCTACGTATAGCAACAGTGTAATATATACTCTGCCCCTCTTTCCCAATGCCTCATAATGATCTAGTGTGACTCCTGCTTTCTTCAATTTTATGTTGCTTTGAATATCTGAACAAAAATAAAAGAGCAAAGTCTCTAAGTGAAGCTTAATTCCTGGTAACTTCAAGGACACAGCCATGTAGCTTTCTAGTCAACAATTTGGAAGTGATTTGTCATTGCCTTCCTTTTAGATTTTTTTTTCACATCCTAGTCTAGCCTTTGTTGTTTATTCATTTAGTCACTTCTGACTCTTCATGACTTCATGGACCAGCCCATGCCAGAGCTTCCTGTCGGTTGTCAACACCCCCAGTTCCCCCAGGGATGAGTCCGTCACCTCTAGACTAGTCTAGCCTACAGCCTTCATAATGCCTAAGGAATCTCCCATCCAGACCTGACCCTGCTAGTATCTATGCACTGACATTTAGTATCTTGATTTCAAGAAAATGCATTTTCTCCCCGACACAGTGAAACCCCTTAAGAAAAGCATCTGAATGAAAAATCTGAACCATCTTCTGCATGTGTACATAGCTTTTCATATGTTCAGAAGCATTATGTTAGACTAGATATAAAATATATGCCTTTTAAATGCAAACTGGCTTGTACAACAGCTCATACATTTATCTGAAAGGGGAAAACTCTGTAAATCAGTTAACACTTCAAAATTTATTTTCTAATTAACTGTTGCATTGTGACTAACACTTACAATTGGCCTTCATAAGTAAATTAATGGCATTCCCACCCAACCTTCCAGAAGGCAGGATTCTTCCACATTTCTCAGTGTGATCCCATGTTTTAGTCTCATTGTGTGGCCTCGTGTAGAGGACAGGAGTGTGTTTTTCTGCCTTCAGAATGCCTTCCCTTCACCCCTATCTAATGAGGTAAGGCAATTGCTGCACTCTGTTAATAGCCATGCTTCACACTGCTGTAAAAACTTGGTATCTCCCTGTTAAAGGTTGCAGGGGAAAATCCTGGGGGGGAGGAGAAGGGTGGGAAGCTAGAGAAGCCAGCATTGTGAAGGTCTTGACTGTTTTCCCCACACTTCCTTCTCTGTTTTTGCCAGATGGTATCATCCTAACCTTCCCTGTCTGTGTGGCAAGAGCTGTTCCTCTTGTTTCAATCTGTATTTATCTTTACCACAAGAATCTCCTCCCCATTTCCCAAAGGACAGTCCCTTTTGATGAAAAGGCAGAATGAAAAGAAAGCTCTAGGCTTTTCTCTTTACACCTTGCGCATGATGCAGGATCTGCTGGTGAGTCAGTGATGCGGCATAATCTCTCCCCCTCTCCCTCATTCCCTCTCCCCAATGCCTATTACTCAGGAACTGCATGACGACTTGGAAGCAGTAACAAAGCACAAGATATTCCAAGATAATGAAAAGCCCTCAGCTCAAATAAAAAACCCTAAAAAGGGCAAGTCCATTTCCAGATGTGGCAGTGGCGAGCCATAAGTGGGATGGAAAGTTTGAATATTATCCTAATAGGGGGACCAAAAATTAATGGGGGTGCCAACTCTTTCAAATCCCCAGCAAACAGAAGGTATTGGCTATTGCTATTGGCCATGCACTGTTGGATTTTTCTTTTTTGAAAGAGGGGCAGTGAGATACACAGGGTCTGATGTTAAAAAATGAAGAACAGACACGTCTTTCTTCTTGTACAAAAGCAACAGCAGAAAACCCAAATCTGTTATTGGCTTTCTAAAAGGAGAGAGGTTGTGGTAGGAATGAAATCCCTCTAGAATACATATAGACTAAGAAAGCTCTGTTGAGGTTGCTAAGCAGCAGTGGCCAAAGAAGCAGAAAGCAGGCAAAGCTTTGAAACAAAATTGGTGACATGTGGGTTAACTGGAGTCACTGCTTACTCTCTTGTCTTCTGTTGCAAGCGGGAGATATTGGATGTGATTGGTAAGGAGGGTGTTTTCTAAGTTTGACATATCCCCCACCCCACGCCTCGTATATGCTGACCCATTCTCTCCTGGGGGAATTGGAGGTTATAAATGTTGTTTATAGACCACTTGTTATAAACCATTCCTCCCACACTTGGACTGTTTTAGATGTTTCATCGCTTGAATTTTTGTTCTTTATTCTTTATTTTTATTTGTAGTATTTTATAGTATTTTTTTTTTGTATTATTCTGATGGTTTTAATCACTTGTTGTAAACCGCTCAGAGGCCTCCAATGGGAGGAGATGGGCAGGGATAAATTAGATAAATAAATAAAATTAAATAAATAAATAAATAAATAAATGGGATAGTGGGTATGGGTATTTTTTTGTATGTACTGTATATATGTGTATGTGTGTCAGGTTGAACTTACATATTCTTATATGTTTTACCTAATAGTACATCTTACTCAAGATGGCTTCAGATTTTATTCAACAAATTTGTTGCTGCTGCTTCTACTGGTATTGTCAGGTGCATTTCCATAGAGCAAAACCTCCTATCTAATATTATCTACATCCATTACTTATAAACTAACCATCACTCCAGACCTTAGGAATTGATGCCATGTAATACAGTCCAGAAGTTAAGAATGATTATCTTTGCATAGATCTAGTGGTACCCGTTCCTAGATTGGGAGACCCTTCAAACAGTCACTCATGCCCTAGTCACTCCACAAATGGACTATTGCAGTGCGCTGTACATGGGGCTGCCCTTGAATACTACTCAGAAGCTACACCTGGTTCAGAAAGCAGTGGTGCAGGCAGTGATGGGCATGCTATGGTATGCCCATGGGATATTGCTGCTGTGTGAGCTGCACTGGCTACCAGTTTGCTTGTGAGTACAATGCAAGGTGCTGGTTATTACTTATAAAGCCCTTCATAGCCTAAGGCCTGGTTATTTGAGGGACTACCTATCCCAGTAGTTTCTACCCATCCAGTAAGATTGGACAGGATGGGCACACTCCAAATACCTTTGACTTAACAATATCATCTATTGGGACTAAGAAGCATGCCTTCTCTGTGGCAGTGCCTGCCCCCTGGAACATCATTCTCCCAGAGATCTGGATGGCACTTATCCTGATGAAATTCCAAAGGTCTCTGAGGACCTGGCTGTTCTGCCAGACTTGGGCATGGGGTGGCTGTGGAACCCCCATCGGTTGATTTTTGCTTTTGTTTTGTTTTTCTGGATATACCCTCCTCCTTCTCCTCCTCCTCCAACATCCAGAATCATATGAACTGGGCAGCTTCTAAATTTAGATGATAGGTAGACCTTAATGGACTTCCTTGAAGTAATAAAATGTAACCATCCTAGCATCAGAGACTCCACTTTTGCATTTGGGCTCCCTGGAGAAATAGAGCTACTCCATATCTGGCTTCTCTAGACTATTGTTTCACTGTGTTGTGGCCCCTGGGACTGCTTCCTACATGTTGCAGGTCCCATTCATATGAATTAAGGATCTACATTTTTTAAAAAGGAATGTACACGATGTAAGGCATTCAGTAACATAAAATAATCTGACAGTTGACTTCTTCATATATGTAGCAGAAGTCTTTTAATCTGTCCTAAAATGGGGTAATATAGGAGTTTGAGAAACAGTAGAAGCTACTGCCTGGGCAGCAAAAATCTTAGCAGAGAAAGTTGGTATAAGTCCGTGAGTTCCAGTCCCGCCTTAGGCCTGAAAGCCGGCTGGGTGACCTTGGCCAGTTACTCTCCTTCAGCCCAATAGCCAATCAGGCATGATATGAGAGTTCTAGTCCCGCCTTAGGCAGGAAAGCCGGCTGGGTGACCTTGGCCAGTCGCTCTCCCTCAGCCCAACTCACCTCACAGGGTTGTTGTTGTGGGGAAAATAGGAGGGAGGAGTACTAGGTATGTTCGGCACCTTGAGTTATTTATAAAAATAATAAAGGCGGGATAGAAAATAAATAAATAAATAAAATGGGGAAAAAAAGAGCATAGCGGGCAATATAGAGATCCACCAATGAAGTACATTCTTTCAGGAACTGGGAGCTCTTGGTTTCATTTCTCTTCAGTTTCCATGGGGCTAAGAGATATAAGAAGGGAGCCAAATCTAATCACTACCATCCTGTGCCAAACGAGCCATATTGGGACAAAAAGACCAACTTCATAAACATCCTGATGGGGTGCAAATTGGTTGCACTATCCAGGAAAGAGATGTTGAGTTCATACAAGAAAGCTCACTGAAAGAATCAGCTTAGTGTGCAGTCTCATTGGAAAACATAAATTTGGTATTGGGAATCATTAGGAGAAAGTATGAAAATAATACAATGTAATGATGCTACTAAAAACAAAAACCACATTTAAAGTATTGTGTGCAGTTCTGGAAACTCAGTTTCACAAAATATCATGTAGAGCTGAAGAAAACAGAGAAAAGAGAAATGAACATTAACATGTAGATTGCATTGCCACAAACTGTGATCATGGTGACTTGCTTTGATTTTTTTTTTTTTAGAGTTGACTGCTCAAGTCAAGATTCTTTTGATGATAACCTATGGAATTACCTTCTGACAGAGATGATATATATTCTTGGCTTGTTTAGTTCGCTAATAAACACTTTTCTTAAAAAAAAAAAATCTCTGTTGTTGAGCTATAACAGGAATAGGCTGTGTGTGATCCTCTACATGCTATTGAACTCCAGAACCAATTAATCATACCAGTAAATGTGGGGAATGGTAAAATTCAAATTGTTGAAAGGTCTGCACTTACTTATCCCTCAAAGTAGTTTTTTGTGTCCCTGTGAGATTAATTTCCATATTTGTGCTCTACAGCTAGTATGATTTTAGCAAGTGAGTGACTGTCTTTCCATCTGGAGCTGTCATTATCACCTCTTAATGAATAGTCCACTCTGCCAGTTGTGGTTAAAATTGAAGGATTGATAATTACAATAATGTGGCATTTCTCCAAGATAGTTCATGAGGCAAAAGTAACAGGGGAATATTGGACACAGAACTGTATCTATGGAATACAGTAAAATGCAGTTACACTTTTATTGTTCTACCTGAAGTTAAGGTATTGCCCTGAATTTTAATGTGCATTTTCTGTACTTTTTTAAAAATCAATTATGTTCTCAGGCTTGTAATATAGGAGTCTGAGAACCTGAACACCAATCTACACATTACTTTTTTAAAAATACCAGTGGCTATATCTTCCTCCTCCTTTTGTTTTACTCTAAAGTAAATGAACAGGAACTACCCTAGGGCATGCTCTGATCCCAAGGCAGATGGTACCCCTTGTCCTTATCATTACAGTTTCTTTCAATAGTCCATATTTTAGCAAAGCAAAAGGTAGTCCTAATGGACCTAGTTTGAATCAGTACTGAAGCATGTGGCAAAAGGCCTTCCTACTCCATGTCCTAAGGTCCTATCCTTAGTATAAATGGTATAGCTGGGGAACAGAGTGAAGCACATGTTTTTGGGGGGAGATGGGTGGTAACAAAATTTGAATAATAAATAAATAAATAAATATTTTCATATGAGTGGTTTCACATTTAGCCCTTCCATTTCCTGGGTTCTGTAGAAGATTTTTGGAAAACCTCTAGACTGAAGTCCTGGAGAGCTACTGCCAGCATATATTGATAATACTGATTAGACTAGATGGTCTGGAGTTCCGACTAAGGTAGTGTTCTCATGAGACTTTTCATCAAAGGACAAGTTGGATCATTCCTAAGTGCTGGGGAGGTCTGGTGGTGGGAGGGGAACAATTGCTTGGAGACACACAGATAGTCCTTCTTAAACAATTATTTTGTCAAGATGAACAATCAATCAAAATTTATGTGAGATGAATTCTACCTCCAAGTCTGAACAAAAATAAGTTTGGCTTTCATATGGGAGGCTTACACTGTATATCTGCCAGTTGTTGCCCTAACAGTGCCCCAATTTGGGCCAAAGTAAGTTTCTTATGTGGAGCATATAAGATGTTATATCTAAGGGCAGTCCAGGGAGGAGGAACAATTGTCCTATATAAGGAATGGGAGACTTTGGCTTTCATTTTGGATAACTAGAGCCCACATTCTCTGCCTCAGCTGAGTGCTTGGTGCTCTCTGAGCTGGGTTGTTTGCTTGCAGACGTTTCATTACCCAACTAGGTAACATCTTCAGTGTGAATGAATGTGGGGTTTGCTGCCTGTTTATACGTAGCAGCTTACCCTGCCAGCAGTTCTCTCCTTCAGTTCAGCCAGGGTTTTATCAAGTCCCAAGTAGTCAAGATGAGCAAACATCAGTTATGGATATGATTGATAAAATTTCTTCTAGCTCTTTATTTGAATCCTTAGGCTGTAAGAACTAAAAATAATCTGGGAAATAAGTAATTGATGGGTGGAGGGATGGAAGAGGCATGATTATAAAGAAATGTTTAACTGTAGTGATCTCAAAGTGTCAGTTGCAAACTGCTTTTTCTTGAAAACAAACAAATAATGGCAAACAAATGGCAAAATGTATTTAACTGTACACAGTGCATGAAGTATAGAAATTACTACCTCAAAATATACAGATGGCCATCAGCTTGGAGAACCAATCTACAGGAATGCACAAAATAATTCTCTGACTTTGAAACTGAGTAGGTTCTGATGGCAAAATAATTGGTGACATATCTTCTGTCCAGAGATCAATGTTATCCCATTCAGCAGAAACTGAATTTGAGGTAAATGGTGCTTTAAATCCTTAGTTTCATTAAATACTTTCTACATTTAAGACAGAAAGTTCTAATTTCTTTCTCAAAAGTAACAAAACAAATAATGTTTTATTTATACAAAAGAGCCCAAAACAACTACCATGTTAAACAGTCTTCCAAAAAAACATGAAGTGAAACAAAATAAGTATTTTCTATAAAGCATACTTTTTCTTTGTAACTGTTCAGTTTTATTTGTTCCCTTTGCAATACATCAGTGCTGCTATCTTAATTTGATACTGTTTATTGGTTTCTGTATTTTTATTGCAAGAGTATCAGCATATATATTAAATATTTAAGTACATTTGTTCAATACATAGCACTTTTTCTAACAAAATTCTGTAAAATAAAATACATCAGTACAGAATAAACTATGCCCAAATCAAGAAGGCTGAAATTTAATTGATCCTCAAATTTATTCAAGCACTTCTAAGTATATTGCTTGGAAGGAAGTCTCCTTGAAATAACCATGACAACTTTTAAGTAACACTTCAGAATAATTGAGTAATAATTAACATATAGAACAAGCTTTAGAACTGACATTTGAAGGATTCTCTCTCTCTTTTTTCCATGACTGCGGTACTGCAAATGACTGCAGTACCTATTTCTGTGGTTAGATTAAATTTATGTTACAGTTTCTCTAGTCACAGAAGTAATCAAGTGATTGGGAATTATCTACAACAGACTTGGTTGCAGGATAAATCAGGGTTGCATCTCCAGATACCGAACTGTAGTGCCATATTAGTGGCAGCTGCTTTAGCATCCCTTCCTTCCTTCTTGCCTGCCTGCCTGCATTTTTTATGCACAGGTCAGTTTCTACTAAGCTGGGCACAAATGGCATTTCAGAACTGTCTACCAAATTTTTGAGCAGAGAAATCAGGAGGGATACTTCCACTTCATTTCTCCAAGAGAAGAATTTCTCCAGCAATTTTTCAGTGGCAAGACTTCCTATTAACATCATTGCTGAAAAAGCCCAAATACAAGGCTTCCCCTGTGATGTCTTCTCTTGAGAGTTAAATGTGGGGAAACACAAGAGGCTTCAGGCTGCTGGATATATGATTATGCAATGAAAGACAAGCAGTCATGCATCCTGCTCCGTAACTAGGAAAGGGCAAGAACATTACACTCTAACCAGAAGAACTTCTCCAACATAATCTTCTTCTTTGACAGAATTTCTGAAGCAAATTCATTTTAAACTGAAGGAGAGGCAAGAGGAACACATGTGGAAGCATTTCTCTACCCCACTTTAACTTCTATGAAGAAAGCTCTGGACTGATGTCACATTGCCTAGAACATATTTGTGCCCTTCCTGAATTTCACTTGGTGGCATGGTCATCCTGAAAAAGTTTGGTAGATGGAAAAATGTGGCAGGGTCTCTTGGCTAAGGATCAGCCAGGAAATACTGAAACAATGATTCATGTGTTTTGAGACTTCTTCACAACTTGCCACCACAACAACTAGAGTTAAGGGCTTTTTAAAAAAGGAAAGAAAAGCTGGCAGTGGGAGGAACAAACTGAAATCCTTTCATTTGTTTCATTTTAAATAAAGGGAAAGGTCAGACTAGGATGGTGCAAATGGGGAAAATCAGTGCATGGATAAGAGGAGCAAAAGTCATCTTGTTTAATGTGAATTTTAGTTCACAGTAAATATTAGGTCACACAAACAAAATTGAGTGGTAGGATCTTAAAACTTCAGAATAATACAGTCAATATTATGACACATTCAGGTTGTTGTTTTTTAAATATTAGGGAGCATTTTATTACTTTTTTTCTTCAAATTTTTGTCATTTGATAGAAACCTTTTAAATGGCTAAAGAAAAATGTTACTGCTTTTGTCTTAAGAAATTCAAGCAAGTAGATTGTGTAAATCTATTTGACCTTTGAAACAATTTTCTGTCTATGTTTAAATACTTAACTTACATCTTTTAAATAAGCTTGAATTTCCTAGATCAACGGGCTTAAGAGTCCTAATTAAATCTTCAGTGCCAATGAACTATTTTACTTTCTGCTGTCCCTGCTATTCTGTGTCTGAGTTTCTAGGAAAACAGTGGCTGTCAAAAGTAATTGAAAGACTGGATATGTGCTGTTGGTAGAAAGCTACAAACAACTTTGCTGAGACCCACCGAATTCATTTTATTAATTGGTCTTTATTAAGCCATACAGTTTACCAAATATCCAGAGCTGAAAGGTTTAAGCTGTACTTTTAGAGCAAGAAGAACAATTGTGGATCCACTTGGCTTCTTATAAATGAGGTTTCAGTTTGATGTGGATCAGTCTGGACAGTGGGGTTTCTCAAAATGTCAGCTAACTCTGAACAGAGTTCACAACAACAAGTGCAAAATACAGAAAAGCCTTACTCTCCTTCAGGCTCACAACACCAATTGCTCAATTCGATCTTACGCCCAATGAATACAGTTAGGGATTTTTGTGAAACAAGTGTGCTTCTTGGAGAAAGAAAAAAATGATGGGGTTGATAAACATTTGCATTTAAGCATATTAAAAAATGGCTAGGTGTCTGGACAATTGCTAAAATTTATACTCTTCTGCCCTACTTTTAATTTTAACTTTTGTAATGGTATGGGAACAGTAGATAGACTGAGTCAATCTTCCTCTGGCCCTTTGCTTACCAAAAATGCATCCCCATTTCTTAAAAATCAAACAGTCTGTTAGCACCAGTGGAATATTTAGTTCAGTTTTGCTTTTTTAGTGCTGGCATCTGAGCCAGAAGTGTAATTTTATAAACAAGAAAATTCCCTCACAGCCTCTTACAATTAAGGAAATAAAAACTAGAAATACAACAGAACTATCTCATTTTTATATTTAATCTCATTTACCACTGACTTTCAGATTCTTTGTCCCCTCCCAATCTATAGCAATTACCTTTATAAAGTCATATTTCTATAGATATTTGCTATGAATTTGACTAATATTTACTTAATAGATGTGAAGAAATTCTTGCAGAAATTTCCTGCTTTGGGAATTTGTGTGTGTAGTTTTATATGAGGTTATATTTTGCAGTTAGCAGTTTCCCATATTACTTGAAGGCAGAAGTCACAACCATCATTGGAAAACACCTCTGGCATGTGTTGATTTTGCCCGGTCAAAATGAACATTGAAGTGAAGTATTGTTGTAAGATAGTAAGTGCATGTCTGTTTACAAGTATGAATAAGTATTCCTGGCTATGTAGGAAATATGGCAACTGACAAGGATTTTAGCCCAATTCTAATCATAGGCAAATAGGTAAGAACAACAAAATAGGCAATAATGCTCAGGGCTGGGCCTGTTGTTAGCAAGAAAAAGGCATTCACTTAACACAACATATGCTTGGAAATTGGGCTACAGCTTTCTATTATTGAGTCCTCTAATTTAGATGTCCTATAGCACTTAACTAATTTATTCCCATCCAGTTTGTAGGGGTTAAGGCACCAGACAAGAAACCAGGAAACCGTGAGTTCTAGTGCTACTACAGTGTGATTCTGGGCCAGTCACTCTCAGCACTAGTAAGCAGACAATGACAAACCCCTTCAGAAAATTGCCAAGAAAACTGCAGGGATTAGTCCCAACAGTTGCCAGGACTCAAGACTGACTTGAAGGCATCCACACATACAAAAGGGTGAGAATACTGCTCTATCATCAGGACTGAAATAAGATATAATTATAGTCTGAATGGATTCTATATCTGGAACAGGGCACATATGGGAATAAGTATTGTAGCCCCTGTGATTGGCCTGCCTCCTACTGCTGCTACGGTGTGCTAGCAATGAAATTATTTGGTTACAGATGACATTGCAATTTTGAGCACTTCTTCACCTTCTCTGCACTGCTGTGATACTAAGTAGGGTGATATCCATTGGTGGCTGTGCCTCATTCTCCATCATCTTCTCTAGTTCTTCATTAAAATCCTAGTCTAATGGATTAGATGTGAGTGACCAATATTATAAAAGAGACTCATGACTCATTGATGAGAATGTACACCACAAAACACATTAACATCCTTATTGGCTGAATGTGTAATAGGCTGCTTTGGTATTCAAATCTTCAGTCTATAGTTGGCAGTTGTATCAAGGAATCTACCAAAGCTTTTGCTGTTATTAATCAAGTATCCTTAGTGCTCCAATCAGCAACAATTTGTTGAAAAGAAAATTCTACTGAAAATTCTTACCAATTAAACCAATTGAACATTGGTTTAATTTTTCATGAAAACTAATTATTCAAGGAAAACTCCTTATTCTAGGAATAGAGTTTCTTTATCAACCCGAAACTGGAAAGATGTTCTTCTAAGAATAAAAATAGCAAAATTTCCCCTAAGCTCTGAATATTCTGCTAGGCTACCCCAAGACACTTCTTTTTATAAGAGATGAACCTAAAAATGTTCCACCCATACTTAGGTCAAAGTTCATACTATCCAAGGCTGGGCAAGGATTTTAAAATCTAAACTTTTATTTCAGTTGATTTTGAATCATGAAGCACTTTCCAATCTCAATGAAGTCTTTAAAATCAAATGATGTTTTTCAGTTCTCCTTAAACTACTTGATTCTTGGTAAATGGACACAAATGTTCTAAGGATAATAAGTTGTACACTTTCAATTTATTTTCCTGGTATTTCATGAATATGTGAGTTCTTATAAAGAAGTAATACATTAAAATGTTTGTGCAAAAATCAGCAATAGAGTACATCCTTTATCTGTGCAATTTAACATTAGCTCATCCTAGGTTATTTAAAACTGACTGTCCAAAGTATGGAACTGATATTCCATCCATGATAGATTGGTGGAGATAAAATGTGATTAATGCAGATGATTGCATGGCCTTGCCCAATTCACCTTTCCCACCTTTATATACAATTTAGGACATATTTCCACACTGAAATCCACTCTTAAGAATTTTGTGTTGTGGTTCAGTGGGGAAAAAAATACAGTATATTGTGGAGAGATTGCTGAATAAATAATAATAGTGAAAAAGAATATGCAAATAGGTAAATACTAGGAAAAGTATACAGTATAATAATAATAATGATAATAATAATAATAGTTTTAGAGGAGACCTTTTTTCTTCCTTTTGGAGGGAGAGGAGGACATTTTTTAAACTGATGAAGAAAGGTTTTGATAAAAGTAAGGTTGGGGAAAATAAAATAATGAAACGACAATATCAGATTCACCTATCACTATGTCATAAAAGGCATACAAAGACACTCAGAAAAGGCATTTATGGATTTAGCACTTGCAGGAAGATGGTGCTATCTCTTTAGTTTCTCTCCTCTCAATTCTAGTATGAAGGCAATATGAGGGGAATGTATGCCAAGCATTTCAAGCTTCATATTTTCTTTGCTAAAAATGGTAATTGCTTAATTCATAACCTTTCATTCTTTTCTCCCCCAATGTCACTCAGACATGGTTTTCTTCAAAAGTACATTTTTTTTAAAAAAATAAACCTGATATTATTTCCACAACTTAAAAGGAGGATTCATTATCCTTCTATTGATTCTCTCTCTGATCTCTGAAGTTTGTACTCTTGATCTCCTTTGATTCTCTCTCTCAATGTTAATAAATGTTGATATATTCATTTGGTTCTTTAGATCTGTCCTTCCCTGTATTTGTAACTCATCATATTTGTATCCTACTGAAAGATCTCTACAAGGAGAGAACAATGTGATGATTTACCAAGGTTTCGCTGAATGCTTCTGAGCATACCATGATTTGTTGCTGATTCTTCCTGCCTCTCAGTGAGTTATGGGCTCCATCTCCAGTTCAGAAAAGAAAATGTCCTCTAATATCTTAAAGTTTCATCTTCTTGCTTGTTTGTATTCCTTTTGTTCTCCTTTGTTTGCATTGCTTTTGTATCCTTACACTTTGCATGCTCTTATCCTTGATGCTGTTTTACAGACTGACACTTTATAAATAGACTGCACTTTTGTTTCATTTTATGATTCCACTGTCTTGTCATTTCAAAGAGAAATTGAGCTATCTATGGGTTCATCCAGAAAGATCACCCCACCCCCCACCCCCATAGGACTGTGATCCTGCAGAAAGGATTAGCCAGGTCAGATTGGATAATACCAAAGGCATGTAGCACATCTCTCCACAGATATACACACATATACAAGCATCCCTTTTACATACCATTCTGTTGTCTTGCCCTTATTCCAGTGAAGTGCTGATAAATGCATAACAACCAACTCTGCCAGCTCCAGTGCCACTGTTGTGCCATACCACTAGCTGCCAAACAGCTGATTGGCATGCTAGGTGTTGCGACTCAGCTCCGCTCCCAACCAGCTCACAAAATTCCTGAACATGTAGTATTCTACTTCCACCCTCAGTTCTTTCAGCACTTTCCTTTTGTCCCCAAAGCTATTCTTGATGCTATGAAATAATGATCAGTTCTGCCTCAGGAACTTCTCATCACCCTTGTATCCTTCACCAATTCCCTCAGGCCTTCTTCATAAACCATCACATTAATCATGCTGTTAGATATAAGAATCTTTTGAGTAGGTGGCATACAAATGATTGTATAAATAAAAAGATAAATATTAATCCCTTTGCCATCTGTGCACAAGAACAAATGTATGCTTAAACCATGTATTCAAAATGAACAGACCTTTTCTAAGCAAATACTCACCAAAAAGTCACCATTCTGATTCATCTTAGGCCCAGTTGCTTTTCTGCACTCTCCCTTGTCATTCCCCTCATCCATTCATATTAGAGAATAATTTCCCCATCTCCCCATTTGCATTAATTAAGAATGTCACACATTTTTTTCTGAATCTCATATCTGTTTTCTTCCATTATCTTCATTCATTGGACTGTACTATCCATCTATCACCAACCGGTCAAGTCTTACTTTCATATGAACTTGCAACAACCTAGATGACATCGATCCATATTTTCTGACATACATTTTAGTGCTCTCCTTCATGTGAAATCTACAGCCTCAGTTCCTTAATGTATCCATCAATTTCATTCCACAAGATTCAGACTCATTCAGATCAATTACATCCTTCATTTTTTGTTAGTTTCACTGTAACACATCATAGCTATTTTTCTTTCATTTTATTTGCTAATTTATGTTCTTTTCATGCACTCCTCTTATTTTCTAAGTCATGTTCCATATGTCATGGTCATCATCAGATGGGCCTATTGATATTGACTTCAGCTGCCCTTTGATTTGTTCAATCAAAGTTTTTACAAAATACTACTTGGCAACTTAAAGAATGGATAGATGAAATTACTTTAGTTGCACTTTGGTCACATGCAGCATTCCTTGTAACAGAAAAGATATTCCATGTCAATGTGGATGCCTTTTGGTTAGTGTGCCTTAAGTCCAAGCAAAACTATTTTACCCCAAGTATGCTCTTGCTATTCCACTCAAGTTAGTCTCGAATCTAGAGACTAGATAATAGGTTAGTAAGCTAATGTCATCCAATCAACTCAGAGTCCATGCAGTGTACTGACATATACTCACAATGCCCCTTTTCAACAATCAAATACTAAAATCAGTTATGAAGGTTGCTGCTGCTGTTTAGAATCAGCTTAGATTTGCATGCAAATAATTATTTCCATATGCACAGCCCATGCAGCATTAATTGGTGGCATATGGTTCATTAATCATTTCTATTCATCCCATATTAGGCATAGAAAACTGATATTCTGGAAACTTGAACTTTTCTAAACATCAGTTATGTTTCCTGGGGAGCAGGGGGGGGGGGATAATGTTCTCTTTCTCCCAAGTTTAGAAATTCCTAGCCAAATATTAGGGTAATTTTTATAAACAAACCAAGCATGTTTGAAAAATGCTTATAAAAAGTGACTTGTGCTAGAACTTCATATACTAGTGGTGCCAGGTAAATTAAACATCTGTTGTACTTTGCATTAAAGAAGTTATTTTGTATAGATTTTCTAACCTTAAGTTGATTTGATTGATTGATTGATTATGCACCATCAAGTCCTAATGGCCACATAGATAGATTTTGTCCATGACAATCTATCCCTAACCTGTTCTTTCAAGTCTTCCAATTATGCACTCATCACCACCATAACTGAGTCCCTCCACCTTACTGTTGGTTGTCCTCTTCTCCTCTTTCCTTCCATCTTTCCCAGCAATAAAACCTTCTCCAGAGAGCTAGGTCTTTGCATAATGTGTCCAAAGTAAGATAATATGAGCCTGGTCATTTGTGCCTCAAGTGTGAACTCTGGATAGATTTTTTCAATGATCCACTGGCTTGTTTTCTAGGCTGTCCACAGTTTTCTCAGGAGTCTTCTCCAACACCAAAGTTCAAAGGCATCAATACTCTTCCTATCCTACTTTAAAGTCCAACTTTCGCTTCCATAAAGTGTCACACGGAATGCCATGGCTTGCACAGTGCTGATCTTTGTAGGTATAGACACATCACAGCATTTTAATATCTTTTCCAAGGCCTTCACGGCTACTGAGTGCTAGTCTGAGGCATATTTCTTGACTGCTTGTTCCCTTATTGTTGATGGTTAATCCTAAAAGGCAGAAGCTTAGGTAACTTCACTGTCAATTCTAAGGCTGGGTTGTCCTGTTGTCATTAGTTTGGTCTTCTTTATATTTAATTTTAGTCCCTTTTTTTTCCACTGCTTTTTGTGTTTTAGTACTAGGCTAGAACATTTTACTGCGCAAGTATTTTAGCTTACATAAAATACAGGGGGCTGTGAACACTAGGATGTACACTTAACATGCCTATACCTGATGGCCAGTTCCTGGTCTTGTGACATTTTCCTGACTGTGAGCAAACCAGAGGCTGTTGGAGCCCTGCTTTATTTTTCAATGTACTCTTCAGACATTTTCACATACCAGGAAGAATTGGAGATGGTGAGATTCATACTTGCTTCAAAAAATGGACATCCCTTTCATAATAAAGAACTAGAAGCATTTAATGAGAAAGATACTAATAGTTTCTGATCACTAGGTCTGAGCGGTTCAGTTATGTGTTAAACCCTTGCTATACAAGACTGATTTTAATGCATGGCCTGTATTAAGCACTTTTGAAGTGCTTTCTTAATTCACATATCTGAATAAAGCCAAATAGTTGGTTGGCCCAAAACACTAAATGAAGTTAAGTAAATTGTACATGTGATCAATACAGAATATGTATGTATGTATGTATGTATGTATGTATGTCAGAAGGAGCTAGAAATATATACACTTTCCAATCCCACAGCATTTTTAGCTAGAAACATAATTTATTATTTATGTACTGTATGTAAAATAAACTGATGAAGTCTTCTGAGAACCATACTATAAAAATGAGACTTTCGGGCATAAGTACACACTTTATTTATTTATATATTTATTTTGGAGGTTAGTGGTTTCAAAGGCGTGTGCATGTAATTTAATGAATTCCTACATTAATGAATCCCTAACATTAATTAATTACAGGTAATGCAATATATTTAATATTTATCTTCTGTAGACTATAGTTATTTCAGATCCCCCTATAAAATAATTAATTTGCTACTCCTCCCATCTGTAAAATCCATTAATTTTCCACCTGCAGAAGATATAGCACTCTTCCACTTGGCTTACTAACCAACCAACCAACCATATTCTTTGGATGTGAAAACCAGAGCTCTGGTACTGGAAGTAGATGCTTTGCCATCTGCTCTCAGAAGAAATCAGGAAGTTGGACTGAAAAAGTGAGAGAAAATAAGGACTAGGAGGTGTTTGTTGGTGGAAGCAGGACCCAGTGTGGTGGGGAACAAGCTGAAGACTGTAATGTCAAGGATCATTGCAAGCAATTCTGCTAAATCCCCTGTGCCTGGAAACTGCAGCAGAAAAGAGCGGCTACAAATTCAAAAAGGAAGGAAGGAAGGAAGGAAGGAAGGAAGTAAGGAAGGAAGGAAGGAAGGAAGGAAGGAAGGAAGGAAGGAAGGAAGGAAGCCCCCCCCCAAAAAAAAACAAAAAACTGGCAACAGGCAAAGAGAGTATAGCTGGTTCTGTTCCTCCACCCAGTAATAATGTAGTCTCAAGAAGATGGAGCCTTTGACTGAAGAAAGGCTGCTCATCCTTGCAATAAAACAAAGCCACCTTGGAATACAATCCATAAATGATTAAATCAGGTATACAAACAAACAAAGACCTTACAATCAATCTAAAGGTCAATGGGATAGAGTCCCAAAACAGAAAGGAAGAAACAGAGCACCAAGGCCAGAGCAAATATGCAGAGCACAAACCTTCACATCTGATAGCTGCAACTAAGCAGAATCTGTTTATGTCTTGCTCACAAAAATGTATGCCTTTTACCAAAATATATCAGTCTGAAAAGTCGTGACTAGACTTCTCCTGATTTTTGGCCACCATAGACTAATATGGCTCTCCTCCTACAATGTATTTCTAGCCAGGAATATTCTATCAATCCAAAGGTAGAATGTTGTTGTGATAAGGCATTGCTGTACTTCTTTTTTTCAAATAGCCTCCAACTATTGAAGCTGAAGCACTCTGAAAACCATTGGAATAAATGAGCTTGTTCTGCATATGATTATAGCTTCGATATTAGACAAATATGGCATATGGTGTTTGCCAGAAGCATCTAGGAACTTGGAACAACTAAGCAGGGAGTTGAATGAAACCACAAAACATCTGTATTATATTTGGAATTCAGTTAAGTGTGTGGATAAAATGTATTTATTTATTTACTCACACACTTATTTGCTTACTTATACATTTTTAATGCTGCCTTTTTCAGAATTCTCTGCTGCCTCCATGAACATTGTAATTTTAATGGTTATCACATATTGGTTCAGCATAAAACATGGATCTGTCAACTGGCCAACCAGCTGCTGGGCAACCTCTACAGGTTAGTCAACCCACCTTGAGCCAGTCCCATGATTCTATCCTGCCACTTGCCCATGTGTCTGGCATGCAAACCCCCTGACCAGAGAAGCAGCCTTGAGGTCTCACCCATGGGTCTTTTACAATGGAAGGGGACTTGGCTCTGAAAAAAAAAAAAAAAAAACATGGCCTTTTCATAACCATTCCAATTGCATTTCTTTCATTTCTTCAGTGATTGGAACAGTTCGATGTTATTAATCATGAAATGTTCATTAAAAAATAACACCTAATCCATATATTGAAAGGTGAAAGGTCCCCTGTGCAAGCACCGAGTCAAGTCTGACCCTTTGGGGGGACGCTGCTTTCACAACGTTTTCTTGGCAGACTGTAATGGGGTGGTTTGCCATTGCCTTCCCCAGTCATCACCTTCCCCAACAAGCTGGGTACTCATTTTACCGACCTCGGAAGGATGGAAGGCTCAGTCGACCTGAGCCGGCTACCCGAGAGAGAATCCAGCTTCTGCTGGGATTGAACTCAGGTGGTTTTGGTTGCAGTACTGCCGCCTACCACTCTGCACCACATGAGGCCTGCCTAATCCATATATAATGTTTCATAAACGTACTTCTATTTTCCAACTGGCTTAGAGCATGTGGGAATTTTATATAAGAGAAAAGGCCTTACTGTTATTTTGAATACTTATAATTGTCTTCCCTTCCCTTCCCTTCCCTCTTTTCTCCTCTCCTCTCCTCTCCTCTTTACCATAGTAAAACATTGCATAAGTGTTAACAGCTCATAGCAGGGTGGCATTTACATACAGTATAAGAAAAATTAGCAATGTTTAGGGACCCAGAACCATTTTTGGTGTCTAATAGACGATTCAAGTAAAATAAATCAGAGTGTCCTAAAATTTTAGAAAGGAGTGAGCAGATTAATTGCAAACAAGTTTCTATAGAAAAGGCACTAGAACAAACTGTGTGCTGTTGCACCTGCATCACAGGGTACCATCATTCAGCAAAGAATTTTTTTCCTGTATTTTCCTTCCTATGCTGCTGTGGGGAGAGTGTTAAAACAAACCAATGGTAATGCTTGTCTAAAGTCTGAAATGGTGAACTTGTCAATATACAGTACTTGTCTAGTTTATTTTATAAACTGGTTGTTAATAAATATATCACAGGGACAAGCCACATAGTCCAGTTGACCTGCTATATCCAAAATCTTTAAGTTGGCTTACCCCACCCCTCCTGGCAAAAAAAATGCCAAAGAAGTGTAATTTCCTGGAAATGGTTTTCTTTCCAGGTAAAGTCAACATTCTCTACCATCATTAAAGGGGGCAATCCAGCTGGACTATGTAATAATTTCAGTCAAAAGTTGAAAATAATAATCCAAAGGCCAGAGTCAACGTTCGTTCATTCATTCATTCATTCATTCATTCATTCATTCATTCATTCAATAAAGCTGTCCATCTCACATATGTGACTCTGGGTGGCACACATAACTGTAACTCCTGCTGCTCACCAAAGCATCATATTTGGGACATAGTGAAGGACCTGGAAAATATTTGTCAAAAAGTTAGATTGGACTTTCTCTTATATTGCCATCTCACTGTATGGCCCTCATCAAGCCCCATACAATAACTAGGTGTGAATATTAGCTGAAAATAGCAGCTGTTCCTCTATTAAAATGGAAAGCTTGTATAGCTGAGCCTGTTGTCTGAGCCCTTTGGGCATTCCAGTCTCCAGAGGTTGGAAAACCATCCCATGTATTTAAAGGTTTTGACTTGCCTGATGGTGTGCCCTCCTATCTGCCAGTTCTGTAACTTGGAATGTATGGAAAATTCAAGGATCATAGACATGTAAAAGTTTATTACTAGATCCTTGTTGTTATAGGGAAGTAAAAGAGCACCCAAGGTATCTTAAGGCCAACGATAAAACTACTACTTCATCAGTATATAGGAATAAATTAATATCTCACTGGGCCAATTTAGTCTAAGCTGCTTAAGCTGGCCTTCAGTGAATTTATGTAAAAGCTAAACAGTTAAACACCAGACAAACTATTAAGCAGAAAACAATACCCTAATCAAGGAGTTACCAAGGAGAAAACTACCCCCCCACCAACACTGGTGGGGCAAGCTACTGTATATAAACAGGGAGCAAACCCCACACTCACTAGCACTGATGATGTTACCTAGTCAGGTAATGAAATGGCTGCAAGCAAACAACCAAGCTCAGAGAGCACCAGGGACTCCACAAATTAAACAATGTTAGAGGTAACACATAGCCCTGTCTTACTCCATTACTAAGAGATATTTCTTTGGTTAGATGAGCAGACAGTTGTTAATCGCTGTATGTTTAAGTTTATACCAGAGTTTAATCCTGGAAATCAAGTCAAATGCAGACTTCAAATTAATGAAAGGCACAAATGAGGATGACCTGTAGCTGAAGGAATACTTTTTTCTGCCAGATGGTGGAGCACTACAGTATGATCTAGAACAAATCCCTGAACCTCACCTGTCTATCTCTCAGAATGGATTCAGATTCAGACCAATATAGGAGCTTGATCTACAGGTTTTTGGTATACATTTTACTACCTTGGCTCAATAAGCTTATAGGGTAGAAATTGGCAGAGTCATCTCTTTTATTTATCTTATAGATAGGAATTTTTAATAGTAATAAGGTCCATTCATTCATACTTATATTTATGATTTACATAGCTTTATCAGCTAGTATCCATTTGACTTCAACCTGCATATTGGCATGATTAGGCACTGTACTGATTTTTTAAAATATTCTCTTGCTATCTCCCTTGCTCCCAATTCAAAATGGAGCAAAAATATGGCAGTTTTTTTTTTTTCCTCCCTATTTTCTTCATAGAATATTTCTGGCCATTCAGTTCAATATTTGTAGGAATATTTGCAGGAGTATTACTGAAAATACTGCCATTTACAAAATAAAAAAAAGCAAAAAATAATGTCTCTTACCCATGTGAAAAGAGGGGGGACAACAGTAATATTTTGACTTGCAAATCATAAATTATAAACCTGGAAATGTACTGAATTTCATTTTTGAACATGTCTGGCTGTGTGTATGATACATTCTGTGGTGTCCGCCACTTCTGTGTTGTTGTTGTTGTTTCTGGCAATGGATGTTCTCTATTTTTGGTTCATCTTTCGGTTATGACTTCTGTGATTTTTTAAAGATTATCTTGATGTTTCAAGCTAATCTGGGATCTGGCAGTAAGTGTAATAACATCCCGATCTTATCCAGCTAAGTGGTTTTAAATTTATGGCAATGGTCTGAAGGAAAGTGAATCCAATGCAGAGTAAGAACACTGCCCCAAGAGGTGCTTTGTTCTAATTTAGAACTGTTTTTGTCAGCTTCAATCAAATCATAACCGAACTGGTCACATAACAGAATTCATTGCTGGCTTTTGTCCTAACTGAAAAGATTGCCTCTAAGAAGCACTTCTCAGTGTCTTTCTTCCAATGAAACAATATTTGCATAGAAGTAAGCCGCTGTAGTAAAAAGTCATTTTACGTTTGTGAGTACTTTGCTTTGGATTTTTGAGCAGTGGGTTGGCAGCCCTGTATGCCTTTAATGGCCTTGCTGCCTAGAGCTCTTGTGTCGCTATTAGCAGCAGGCATTCTGCTTGCTTAGCAGCCACCAGTTCCATTCCTTTGTTCTTTCCTGTTGGTTGGTACTATTCTTTTGGCCGCTTAATGGCAATTTTACCACAACACTCTGTAGGGAAACTTATCTCCAAACACTCCTTTAGCCTTATGCAAAAAAAAAAAAAAAAAAGTCTTAAGAGTTTTTCTCCATGAGTGCCCAGTAGGAGTTTCTTCTCATTTTGTATGTTCCAGCCAATACCCACATATTCACGGTCTGACTTGATTGCCAGGGAGTCTGCCTAATGAGCCATCACACGGAGAAGCTAATAGCAAAGCAGCCTTATGTCCTTTGCCTGTTGGTGTGGTCTCCCTTTTGTACTTGCTGGCCTTGGACTGAAAGGGAATAGGACAGCGCTCTTCAAAGAGCTGAAAGGAGGTCATATAGAGGGAGATGAAGAGAGATTCTCTATCATTCCACACTAAAGGAAATGGAACAATAGATTTATACTACAGCAAGACAGATTCCAATTCAATGTTGGCAGGAAAAACCCTTCCGAATAGTGCAAGCCATTCAGTAATGGAACCAATTACAACTACTTACCCAGAGGACTGGTGGGTTCTTCTTTACTGGGTGTGTTAAACCCTGGACAGCTGTCTATTATGGATGCTTTAGTTTGGGTTTTTATACTGAGCAGGGGGTGAATCTCAATGAATGGCTTAAATGGCCCCTCCCAACTCTACAAATCTGTGATTCCAACTTTGGTTATATATAACCAAAACACATGTTTAGCCATCTATCAGAACTTGCCTTTAGCTGGAACAATAGCTAACAGCTCAGATTTACGTATAGCTTTATATTGTGAGTTTAGTAGTTTTCAAGAAGAGTGCTAAACTCACTGTCTTTTGAACACCCTAGCCAATATTCAAAAGAAGCCCAAAGAAGACCTGAGAGGCAGTGTGTGAGAGAAAGGGTGTGAAACTGAGCAGGAGAAAGAGAGACAGATGTTGCTCTGTCTGATATTAGTGGCTATTCAGGCTGTTCAGGGGTTCAAAGTGGGGGTTGGCTCAAAGACCTGGTGGATACTTGGGAAGATCCTGTTTGAAAGATCATGATTCTGCCCCTCTGCCCCAAACAGAATGTCCCTGGAGGACAGTGACCAGTGATTAGAGGAGAGGGGGCATGTCTGCCCCAGACTAAAGTGGTCAATAGATGCCAGGCTGATCCTACTCCCTAGGGATAATTTAATTGTGACACAGAACAAAGAGTGAACTGCAGCAGATTATACCCATGGAAAAATTGGCACAGCTTGTTGGCTGTTTCAGGGGAAAAACAGTATTTTAATACTGGAACAGTCAAATATTATTTTAAGCAATCTCAGATATGAATTGTGGAAGATGAAGGCAATGTTTTGGAGCTATGGTGGGAAAAAGGCGGATGGAAGATGTCCATGTCATGGTTAGGAACCAGTGGGGAAATGGCCCATATCTCATCATGAAAATCCAAACAACCTCTTAATGGCAGCAAAACCAGCTAGAATCCCCAGTTGTTACTGATGTCTAATATTTGTCCAGATTTTTTTATCCCAAGTATCATAAACTAGTCTCATGGCCATTTCTTCCCCCACTGTAGAAATAGACCCCTGATGAGGGTCTCTCCTCATCAACTCAGTCACCAAGTATCCCTTCATAGCAGTGTATACAACTGAAAATTTGAATTAGGGTTCTTACCATTGTAACTATGTAATTAGTGTGCATTGTTATATTTCTCTGAGCCAACACAGTTTTGCAATGGCTCAATTTCTGTTATGATTGCTGTAACAGATAATGCCACAGTTAAGCCCTTTTCTTGCTCTGTGTGGCTTCATCAATATTCATAACTAATCCAGGAATCTGTTCCCATAATAGCCAATCAGATAACTATGGGAATCCCATAAGCAGGACAGAAATTTAACTGCACCTTCCTACTCATGTATTCAGAATTGAGACTGATGTTACAGGAATTTGTGGAGATAAAATCATCATGACTTATTCTCTATATTTTTCTATTGTGTATACTGATCTGACATCATAGTGCAAAATTCTATTTCTTTGACAGCATTCTGTAACATCTGAAATCTCAAATTAATTAGTTGCCTGATGGTAACTGATCTGAAAAATGGAAGGACAAAAGCATTCAGAAAATCTTAAAAATAAAATTTGAATTGAAACCATACATTTTTGTTTGGAATAATTCTAGAGAATATAAACGACAAGTGTCACGGTAAGGTATTTGCTGAGAGCAGCAAGAACTAATTTGGCACAACATTGAAAAAGTGGCAATTGCCAACAATACAAGAATGGGAGATCAAGATCGAAGAACACACAGCAATGACAAAACTGACTATATAGATTAACTAAATTCCAGCAGGAATGGCTGCCCTACGTAGGATACATCACACAACAAGGCAAGTTTATACATTTGGAATACAGTTTCTAAGCAAAAATAATTAAGAGATTAAAATAAAAAACAATAGACAAAACGATTTGAACAGATAGAAGCCATAATCTTCAATACAAATATTTAAGTATTTGTACTTCAAAAAAAGTACAAATACTTAAATAGTAGTTAATGGTTATGAACAATGGAAGGAAAGGAGTAAATGTGTTATTGGAAGTTCCCTCTAAGGATGTTTTAACGTTTTGTTGTTGTTGTTGTTTTTACTTTGCTTTTAGTATTTCATTCTTTTGTATCTGTATTCTTTGTTTTTATCATCAGCCTGAAGACTGTAAAGTGACTATATGCTGATCATATTTTTTTTTTCAACACCAGTGATAAAATACAATTGGGCTTACTTTCATTCCTTTTTACCAACAATGTTCTCCATACCCAGGGACTCCACATACTCTTTGATTTATACTCGAGCAGCCTTGAGGATGTGAAGCATCTGTAAATACAACTCAACAAGCTACATCGATCCAATTACTTAGAACTGTGTGGTTTTATTAATAGTGATTAATTAGTGAAATGCAAAAGTTTTTGATATAATTTATCTTCTATAATGATGATTTGTTATGCCTTATCATAGATTATTTGGTTTCAAATAATGTTACACATTATTTGTAGGTCTGAACACAAGAATATATATGAAATAAAAAAAATATATCTAAGTTCAGGTTTCTTCAAGCTTATAACACATATAAGGGATTTGATATTTTTTTCTCCTCTTCCAGCTAGTCAAATTATTCCTTTACTAAGAACTTCAAATTATGCAACAGACTAATTTTAAAGTTGAAATTGGCTTTCTCAGGAATTTACACAAACTATTGGTAATATCCTCAACTTGCTCAGCACTTTTATGTCTAATGCAAACTGGGCACTTTAATATTAACAAGAGTCAAAAGTGGCTAGCAGAGCAAAATAATACAAAATAATAATACAAAACCCAACCAAATGAATCCCATTTTATAGTTGCCACTGTGTAATATTTTTGTTAAAATAAAAAAATATTACACTAATTATACTCTGACCTAGAATATTTAGATGGTTCTCAGGAAATATGCAAATTAAGAACAGTAAGTTCCATAATATCTCTTTCTGTGACTATTATGACAAGGCTATAGGCTTTCAGATTCAGCGAAATTTAGAAAGCGGCTCTGCAGTTAAGCTTAGTGAGTAAAGCTGTTTGAAGAAAAAACTAGTAGAAGAACCTCCGGGAGTTTTTGGCCATTGTTTGTAGATACAAATATATTCAGGAAAAGAAAGAATGATCATTTAGTTACTATAATTCAAGAAAATGTTGCCAGGATACCTTTAAGCATTATTTCCACTGGGTTTCGCATAGACCAAGAATGTCTTATCAAACTAGTACTAATTAAAACATAATTCTAAACGGATTAAAATAGTAAAGTTTCTGTTATATGGCATTTTAGCACAAGAGCTCAATAAAATAATCATAGCATGTCTCATGCATTGTCTTCACTAAATCTAGAGCTTCTCTTTTGCTTATTAATATCACTGTGTAACTGCCAGAACTCCCACACAACTAGTTCTACATACCGTGAGCCTTCAATGCTTTACATGCAAAATGTCATTTCTCCATTGTCTTCCGTGACCAGATTACTTTGTGTGCAGCACATCAGGACAAAGAAATACATCTTCCTCCTATATGCCTTTACAACAGTGTGGGTGGGACATTCATTACTGTTGAGAGGGAATATTTAATTTTCTTTTTACTTTGAACTGTATCATGTCTGCTGGGGGGACATTGGACCACTGAAGGGACATAGATAAATTTAGGCTGTGATATAAAAAAATGTTCCTCTTCTGGGCCATTTTCATTCTGCCCACAGGCCCATCCACCCCACTTTGCCTACTCTGCTAGTATATAGTTTGGACTGATGCCCTACCTCACATTCTTTCAGTACAGAAGTCTAAATAAAGCAATGTTTTATAAATCATTTGTATATTGTGGTAAAAACAAAAACAAATGCTATGTGCTATATCCAAATTTTGAGTTTATTGGTATGGATCCATTTTCTTCGTTGCCTGTCCTCATTTCTCTTGTAGCTCTTTGGCCTTGTGTTGCTGCTGTGGGAAATATTTTCTTGGCACACTTTTCTGAGTGACTGTGAACAATCTATCAATTATAATTATAACAATTGAACAAATTTTCCAAATCCTATTTTAAAATTTAAGCAGGAAGAGAACAATGAACAAAGGAGAGGGTAGCCAATGAAAATATATTGCATATATACATGCATTACAAGAAGCTTAATTATAGAGATGTGAATATAAGAAAATATGTGAATGTGAAAGTAATAAAGACTTATTGTATCATTAAAATATGTGATGCAATATATATGTTAAACCATCAACATGAGGTGTACCTGGTTTTTCAGTACAGTGCCACTCTATCCTAACCAATTTAGATTTCCAGTAACAAATTGACTTGACTTCAATATTATATGGATTGTGACTCAATCTGTTCATTTATACTCAAAAGTTATTCATATACTATCTGCAGCATCACTTAGCAAGATTTGAGTTTTCTAGAGCCTTCTCAGTATGTTGAAGATAGAGCTGGGTGCCATCATCAAAATTATGAGACTCAGTCCCAAAGCCCCAGATGATCTTCCCCAGAAGCTTCATGACGACACCTCAAAATACATGACAACAAATTGTGACTTGAGGAGTTCTAGACAGAGTACTAGGCCCCCAGCAAACTTTCCTGTGAAATGTTAATTTTCACTCAGATCTTCATAAAACAGTCTCCTCAAGCCTTATGTTAGCTAAATGTCAACATTATGGTCTATCTGATAAAGAATTGTGAAAGTAGGGATCAATTTGTGTCTGAAGCTATCCACAAAATATTGAGAATAAATGAAGTTTTATGGTGGATGAAAATTCAGGTTTTCTCAGAGAAAACTAGTAGAAGGGCTTGCATGCCTTTGGTTCAAAATGAGGAATGAGGCAGAGTAATGAACAAAAACTGAGAACCTGAGATCCAGAGATCCAGAGAATGAATGGGTGGAGTCATGAAGAAAACACAGACGGAGTTGCTAAGAAGTCTTTTTCAATGCATGTGGTTTTCTCAGAGTTATTCATGTCAGGATGAAATTGTTCAGTACATCTTGAAAATGATACCTATCCCTCTTTAAAAAAAAAATCCATCCCCACAGAATGTTGGGATGCAATAATTATATTTATTTTTATTTATTTATCAAATTTGTCACTGCCAATCTCCTCCCACCAGAGGGACTCTGGGCGGTTTACAACAAAGTAATCAACAAAGCAATAAATATACAATATAATTAATATATAAAAATATGATATATAATAATGCGATTACAAGTAGACAATAAATCCAAATGGCAGATGATCTAACTCAGTCCTTGAGTGCGGCGGGCACTCTAGGGCACTAGCCATCCCCAAATGTGACTATTCCCATCCCTGCCCTCAATAATATAATGGGTTGCAGGTGTCAGGAATATAGAGAGAAGAACCACGCTGAGAACTGAAGAGTTAGCTCTAGTGTTTATTGTTCTACTCTACAATGCAAAATCCTGTTAAGCTGAAAAGGCACTAGCAAACCCCACCAGAAAGCTAAGGAAGTTCTTTTCTGGGCCTCTTGATTGGGAGGCAAAAAGATTCAGTACTGCCCGTGTGCTTTTCCCCCTGGAGAGGGCCCCCCTCTTCTTCACCAGCGATCTCCATAACAGCAGGACTCCATTTGTCTGTTTGCAGAATGTTCCATACACATTGCAGAATGTTCCATACACAAAATGGGACCAAATTTGATGTGGTGGAAAAAGCATGCAAAAGAAATAAGAGATTCAAAAATGGGCTAGGTCTGGCCCATCTAGCTGTGGCCAAATACACTTCAGGAAAAAATAAAATAAAAACAAATTAAAAAAGGCAGTTGGGCAGTGACTCAGAATGCTACAAACTTCTCTGTTCTAAACTCCCCTCCCTTTCCTTCTTGGTCATGTGATCCATAGCATGCTTAGCCTGACCTCTCTTCTCAGTGCACATATGCTGCAAACACAGAGAGTTGAACACAGGAGGAGAGCGCAAACTCATACACAGAGAGAACACATTACTTCAGTGCACATGAGAGGAAAGGAAAAACGCAGACATCTCCTTTGGCCACTGCTGGTAAAGGGGTTGGAAAGGATTCCAGAACCCAAGCTTTGCATGTCTATTTTTTTATTATTATTATTATTATTATTATTGTTGTTGTTGTTGTTATTGTTGTTATTATTATTATTATTATTATTATTATTATTATTATTATGTAGGCTGTGATCCTGGTACTGCACAGAATCCTGCTGCACAAAAATAAGCCTGAGAAGGAAACAGACAATACTGGCCATTTGCACAAGTAGCCTGGAAAGGAGTAACAAGGAGGTTACATTATGGGAGAATGAGGAAAAGGCTGAACTATAGAAGAAAAGCTAATAGAGCTGTGCAGACCTTTTCAGAACATGCAGACACTCACAGAAACACCTACAAAGCCCCTCTTCTATACTCATCTAAACAGCCACATCTTTTCCCAGACAGGCATGGCTGCTTTGGAAGCAGCATTAGGCTGTTTCCACATGTGTGAACATGAATAGCCACTTCACTTTGCATAAAATCAGGAGTCTGGTAGCACCCTTTCTCACTAACACGTTTTATTAAAAATCGTAACCTTTTTAATCTTATGAAGTAAGCAACCACTCCCAAAAGCTTATGCCTTTTGACAAAATGTGTGTGTCAGAAAAGGTCCTTCTTAACTCCTGATCTTTGCCACCATAGACTAAAACGGCTCTCCTCCTTCAGTGTTCATTTTGCGTAAGAGTTTCAAGTATTTGTACAATATTAAATGTTAAGGAAAGTAGAAGCAGTCTATATTTGCCCTTCCAAAGTTCCTCCACACTTCAAGGGATCTTTCTCTACACCTCCAGCGACAGAAACACTGCAGAAGCACAAAGGAATGGGACTGTCTGTTCCTAAAGCTCTTGCCTGTGGTGGGACCTGAAATTCTTCCAGAACACACACCAGGAACATCTTTCCTCCTCTGTTTAATTTGGATAGATAGAGAGATATGACTTTTTCCAATTAGAGCAACCTCACACTAGAACAATACTAAAAAATCAAAAAAGCATCATTAGTAGTCCTGTTGGGCTTCCATCTCATGATAAAGAGGAAAACAAGTCATTTATACTTTTTTTTTTTAAATCAATAAATAATTAAACATGGCTTCTGGTATGAGTTGACCTAAATGAAGAATCTGAATGTGTTCCACTACTTACTAATCAAGCTGAATCTTCATTCCCTTTGATGAAGACAATCACACGCACCCAGTTAAATGATACACTGTGCTTATATAGCCATGTTTTGATTAGGCACAGATCCATTTAATTAGCAGTTTGTTTGATCAATTAGAAAAGGAACCCTAAAGTCACCTACTTACTTAGATCTGCTTTGAACAAGGATTTTAATCTTAGTGATGACTCCTAAAGAAATGAAGAGGAAAGAATATAATTAAACCATTAACACATGGGGGAGGGGAGAAGCACTAGCTAGGTAGGAAGCAAGGAAAGCAAAATAGCTAAATATATTGATTTCTAAATAAAGCAGAGGTTCAAATGGCTCATGTGGTTCAACCCTCTAAACTGAACCTCTATTATTAGGTATTATCCCAATCAGCAATAAGTGACTGTGAAATTTTCACAATTGCATAGCATTGATTTTCTTTCCTCTTAATGAAATCACTGGTGAAATTCCCATTGACTTCACCACTGGAGCAGAGTTAGATGAATATTTGAATGCTTTTGTAAATACATCCAACCTGACATCTTGACTAAAAGTCTGGAAAATCTATTCTGTAGCTTCTGTGTTTTTCATGGGCATTGGACTGGTTTCAACTTATAATCAAATTCATCAGGCAAAACTTTAATCTTGGTTCCAAATAATTTGAGATTTTTTAAAAAATATATACGTATTTTTTAAATTAGACATTGAGATAAAATAATTCTTGTTGTCTTCCCTGAAGATGTACCAAAGCTTGTACTAGATGTTGTCTGAAGCAATGCTGTCTTTTTATTTTTATTTTAAATAAAACCAAGAGAAGTGTTCTATAATTCCAATTTGCTTAAATATGAAATGTGTGGCACTGAAGTACTGACAAAGAAAAGGGAAGAAATATAACTTTTGTAAATACAGCAATTTGTATCTTTTATTTGGTCTAATGTGCATGAGGCTTCGCTCAGGGAGGGCATGAGGATTGTTGCTATGTACTTGCAACAAATACCTCTTTTGGGTGAAAAAAACTGTGTGGTTAGTTCTCATGCTTAAATTCTGTACTGCTTCCATTCTCTAAGTAGTTAATTTCAAAGTACAGTCTGGTTCAAGATCTGGTTTGCTGAACCTTTTGGATGCTCCTATTATGAAAAAAAGAAGCCAAGAATGAAGACAGTAGTCCTTCTTGATTGTAATGTTCCACTTGTGGAATTAGGGTTTTTTTTTTTTTAGTATTTTTCCTCCTTTTGAATGTTCTAATCATTGCTACTAAAGGTTGTCAAAGCTTCATGTGGATGCTACTGATCTATAACAGGAGTCTCAGTGAAGTTTATTTCATAAACAAAGGTATCCATGTGCCAGCATAGAAAAGCAATCTAGTTCATTCAATTCAGTTAAAGGGAAACTAGGGCCATATCCATTAAACAGAGCTGATTTGGGCTGGTCATGACCTCTATAAACTTCTCAGTCCTCAGCACAAGGAAGATCTCCCCTTTCAGATTCTAGAGCAGTGTTTCTCAACCTCAGCAACTTTAAGATGTGGCTGGCTGAGGAATTCTGGGAGTTGAAGTCCACACATCTTAAAGTTGCTGAGGTTGAGAAACACCGTTCTAGAGAATATGATGTCCCATTCACAACTTGTACTAGGAATAGGTTGAAAATGTATCCCAATTCTCACCTTTTGCCTCACTTTCCTGCATTGTGGATAGCATTCCATGAAAAGATAGGCAAACCTTTAAATAATCCTAAATACCCTTTCATAGAACTTCACTTATTCAGGACATTCATCCAGTACTTTTGCTGTTGCATTTGCAGCATGAGATTTGAACTTAATTTTCTCAACCTTTTTAACATCCAGGGGGATTTTATTATCTGAGAATAACTTACTGATACTGCTTTTTAAAATGTACGCTGATGTAGTGTTGCAGTCTTGCATTTTTGTTTACTTTTCAGAATTTTTTTATTTGTCTTACATGAAACACCAAGAAAAATCTAACAAATGTTAATATATAAATCCATCAAACAAGTAAATGTTTGCAAAAAAAATTCTATACAGATGAGTAGTGAATACCATACAATTTAGTTTTCAAAGCAATGAATGCAGCTTCTATTAAAATGCAATGTTGCATAGGATTTTAATCTAGGCATTATATATGTTTTCTTTCAAGTATCTTTGAAGTGTTTATACCCACTTGTCATCTTCTTTCTGTCTGATTTGAGTTATGGAGTTATTAGGCAGATGTAACAGGAAAACTGAGGTGTAGAAAGAATGAATCAACTCTTTTAGAGTTACACAAAAATATTGTTGCAGAACTAAGAATGATTTTCTTTAGAAGGAGGAGAAAGTCATTTGTCCCTAAATATTCCTTGCTGAGGTGTGTTCACTCTTTTTGGTAGCGTGTATGGGCAGCATAACTGGAAGCACATTTTTTTCCCTCCCCCAGCTTGTTGTGACCTTGACACTCTGATACTACCAATCTTTTATTATTATTTTTTTTAAAGAGGCCAAATGTAATATTGCCTACTGTTTGTCTGCAGCGTTGGAGCATTTTATTAAGCTGATATTTTTATTTCCCTGAACGTGATATTGGCAGATTCTAGAATTCCCTTCCCACAGGCCATCTGCAAATAATGCTCTTAGCTGTCCCTGAAACTATGTCTCCCATAAGCACATCTTTTCCCTCCAGTGGGAATGGCTTCCTGTCACCAGGTTGGACAGCAGATGCTCTCAGATCAGAGACTAAATTAGAGACAGGAGAGGAAACACCATTTCGACTTTGAAGCATTCTGACCTCAGGACAACTGTTTCGAGTGTTTTGATCATGCAACAAAACATATTGGCTGGGAGAGCACAGAATAGAAATGAATGAAACAAAGAGATAGATATGTTTCTAGAATTTTGTTTCAAGGTCAGATGCTGTTTTATTCCAAGTGTGAATCAAATTTCTTTTTTTTCCCCAAGAAGTGAGATTTCTAGTTCTGACTGTTCGGAGCACAGCGATCGGGCTGTTGTCTTCTGGCTTGTGATTGGATTGCTTTCCCTTCCTTCCACATTTTCCCCCTCATCATAGCTAATAGAGCAGCAGAATACATTTTTGTGCCTGATGCCACTTGTTTAGATGGGGTGAGATGAGCGGGGAGCAGAGATGTCCACAGTGGAGAGTCAAAAAATCAAGATGGCAGTCACAACCACATGATCGAAGCCCCACTTTTTTTTCACAACACACATAAAAAGAGTTGGGGCTTAAGCTGTCCATTCACAGCCACCATCTTGATTTTTTTTTGATCCTCCCATGTGGACAACCTTGTGTGGGAGTGGGGTCTGCAGAGAAAAGCAGTCATGACCAGACAGAAAACAAAGATAGTTTGTAGCTGCATATCAATTACTGCTTTTTCAAACATTGTTTTGTGGTAGTTGGATTTCATGAGGATAGACTGCATGTGTGTTATGCTATGAAGTTATGTGAACGAAAGGATTACTAGTTACTATTGGTTTTGTTGGACTGTTAAGCTTTGGTATGTGTTCTGTCATGTTCTGTTGATTTTGAGCTTCAGGCTTTATTTAAAAATGCAAAGCTTCTAATTTGTGATGATTTGTTGGGCTGCAATGTCTTGGTGCAAGTCCTTGTGTCCTTATATTCTTGTGTTCTGTACATGTGTCCTGATGTGCCACCGGCTTTTTTTTTTCCTGCCAAGAGACACTTCTGTGTGTAAGCAAAGCCACAGCAAAGAATAACACAATTATTTCTGCTGCATTGTGCCTAGCAGGCAGGCTGCAATATATAGGTGTGTGTGTGTGTGTGTGTGTGTTCATATCTGTTGCTTAATCTTGCTAAGTAAGTGAGGTGTCAGTGCCTGCAGAAAAATTGGCCAAGGACATTATATTTATTTTTTTATTTAATGTATAACACTGGAAAACCTCATGATAATAGGAGGAAGTACAATCTGTGTCTGCCTGCTTGCCTGCCTTTTTTATTTTCAAGCCTGAGCTTGTTTCTCTTCAGTTCTAATTAAAATAAATGTTTAAAAGATTAGCTGGTCTCTTTGACTCTTAATCTGTTGGGTGAACAGTGCAGAGGGTTATTTAAAAGATTTGAAAAGAACTCTGTCTGTTCTTTCTTTTGAAAAAAGGGAAGGAGATTTCTGATAACAGACTCTAATCTCAAGAGTAGACAGATTTCTCACCAGTTAAGAAGAAAGCTGTGTGATCCATTGTAGCTTATGATGATTTATTTTAATGTTTTAAAAAGTGCTTTCAAAGTATTCCTTTAGTCATGATTTCTGCAACTGGGGCAGTAAGTAACAGTGTATGGCCAGCAAACATTTTGAGTGTGGTTTCAATTCATTCTGAGTAATTGATTGGAGCTGACCAAAATATATATTTTAAAAAGGTGGTATTATTATTATTATTATTGTTATTATTATTATTAAAATATTTCAGCACTGTGAATGGATTATTTTGTTCTAAGCTAAAAACAAATGTTTCCCAATTTCTGTGCATCCCTACTGATACGGAGCATCCCTTGATTGGACAGGGCCATATTTGGTGCTTTCCTTCAAGCCAAACAGTATCTCTGGAAAGTCTTGACAGATGTACAATATGATTAGAGAGATAAATGCAAATAAACGTTAAACATTTTTTTAAAAGCCTCTCATTTTCCACTCCTATGTATAACTTGCAGTATAGTCTTTATAGGATATTAACTGCTTGGCAGCAGAAAAATTAAAATTGTATGGCATTACAGTAAACAAAATGCGTTGTCACTGTTACTTGAATCACTGATGCAGTGGGCAGGATTTTGCGATGTATCCTTGCTTGGCTGCTTAGTCTTTTGAAAACTGTAGTGAAACTGACTGATTGACTGAAAAAAAAAGATAGATAGATAGATAGATAGATAGAGATAGATGATACATAGATAGATCAAAATTTATCAGTGTACAATGAGTTCACTCATTTTAGCATTTGTTGGGGCCACCTCAAGGTTGCTAAGAAAAGCTGATTATACAGAACCAAGAGCCTTACCTTCATGTACTTGTCTAGAAGTGTTTTATCTGTACATCACACAGCCAGCCTGCAGCAATTAATACTGCTGGAAGTAGATCAGAGAATAACCTCTGACTCTGTTATGCCAGCCATGGTCATTTCCTACATATGACTCAATATACCTGAAAGCAAAATCCACAGGCCAACAGAAGTAGATGAGAGACAAAATTAAAGATTTCAGGAATTCTGTTCACAGATTAAGGAGTGTAATTCATCCATCATTTCATTGCAGATTAATCCAATTAATTAATGAAAATTAGACATCTTGAAATGCATGGAATAGTCAGCAGGAGAATTAGCAGATGCCCTGTGTGGGTTGCTGTAGCAAGTAAGGAGTAAGGATAAAATGAATGAGAATCTTGGAGGGGGGGGGGGCTTTCATTTCATTGTTGAAGAACAGATGGGCACACCTCAACCCTCCACATGGGTCAATCAACTCCTCCAAACCATCGCATTCCTCGGCTTTTCATCACAATACTTACTTTCAGCCGGAGACCAGGCCAAGGCAATATTCAAACAGAGTCTTGGATGTTAATGCCCAAACAGACATTGAATCACTTGCACACAATAGGTCGTCAAAATAGCTGGCCAAGAATAAACTGTCCTTTCAAATAGAAAAGTACCTAACAATGGGTCTGATGCAATACCATAGGATAGCTCTTACTAGAGCAAGATTTGAGCAGATAGATTCTATGGTCAAATATGGACGATTCCACCAAGTGCCTTACCTTGAGAGGACATGTGCTTGTGGAGCACCCGAACTAGAAGACATTGCACATGTCCTATTTAACTGCTAACTATATGCCCCAGCAATAAGAGGGCACCAATAGAAAAGTCTGAGGCATCGACTTGCACCACAAATGTCGTACCTTCAGACATTAATTGACAGAACCACATACTGGGATTGTAACAAAAGACTATGTTATTGCCTTCAGGGCACAAATACATATGTGGTCAATAGAACTGTTAGGGCTGTCCAACTGAGAATGCGATTTATAGAATGCATTGGGGTGGCATGTAAAGGTGATGAATTCATTTAAACTCACATTGTTTCTGTATTTTATTACCTGTTTTATTTCATCTTGCATTTTTATCTTACAATTTTATCTCTATTTTACCCTACTGTATTTTATTGTATTTTATCCCACCATAGTATATTTTAGTTAATTTTACTGTATTTTAGCTGTTTTATGCTATCATATTTTATATTTTATATCTTATAGTGGCTGATGCCCAATATATGGGCATCTGATATGGTCATTTGACTAATCAATAAAGTCATTCATTCATTCATTCATCATTGTTTTATTTACTTCATTTTTTAATCTTGTTTGATAAGGTTCTTCTTTGAACCTGAAAAATCAATTCCTGTGTGATCTAGAAATTTTAAAACTACTTCTTGGTACTTGAAGAGAATGCATCCAGTATCAATGTCATAATAATTGAGTAAGACAATGAGAAATGACCTTATTGGCCAACTTGTCATAGGAGGCGCTGGAGAGTCTCTATACAGCTATGGTCTATGGGGAGGGAGGTAGAGAGAGACGAATGTGACTATAGTGGACTCCACTATTCTTGAGATAATTATTTACTGCTAAGCTTATTAATTAAAAGAGCTCAGCTATTTATTGAATGTTATATTTAGCTGTCATTTATACATTGCAATCTTATTGGTATTAGCTATGAAACAGTCATGATACTTCTTATATACTAGAATTCATATCTTAAATAAAGATGTCTATTTATTTATTTAATTAGATTTAGGTACCACCCAGATTTGTTTTGGACTCAGGGGGTACCTGAATCTAAATAACTAAATAAAGATTGCAGACTTACTATTCCAGGAGTAATGCAGTCAGTAGAAGGCCACTGCCTTTGGGACTCTCCATGTAATTACTTCCAGTGTTGTTTCCAATGGCTTTAGAAAGTTCTGTGGCTTTTGAGAGAGTGGGAGGGAGAGAGAGATTCTTGCCCATTCATGGTTTTTTCTCTCTCTGTTTTTGCCTGCCTTTTATCTCATTTTGCAAGTTAACTGTTTTGATGTTTGCTGTTGTTTAATCAAGCTTTCAAGCTATGCTAGTTGTACTGAGTGGTGTGCTCTGAATATAGGGATTGGCAGGGACTGTGCTGTGTGCAAGCTAGACAGGAAATTACCCATGTAGTCTTCCAACATTTTTAAGGACTATTTGAAGATGATTCAACCAACCTATTGTTAGGCATTTTGAATTCCTTGAAATGGGAATTACTTTAAGAATCCTGCACATGTATTTGTGTTCTTCCTAAGGCTGGGTTCACACATCATGCTAAGCTATAAATTTGTTAATCATGGCTTGTTGAATAAACTACCACTGGTTGAATTCTAATATCATACTAAGTCATAAACAGTGGTATACAAATTGCAGTGGCTGGGTTCCTGCACTGCCTTAAGCCATAAACATCAAAAACTATATTTAGGCTTAGTGGAATGTATGAATCCAATTTGCTATTAACATTTATTTTCCATCCTTTATATAATACATATTCTATGACTTTGATAACATTCTATAACTTTGGTAACTTTAACACTTAGTAAATCATACTTCCTTATGCTCACTTGTAATTAATCAGAAAACAAGTTGTCTGGCTCTTTTTAAAAAAAATATATATATTTGCTCACCTCTCAATATTTTGCATATATTGGTATGTGAAAACAAACCCTTGGTGATGCATCTTCTAAAATTTACTCAGCTTTTTCTAGCAGAAAGTAATATGACTAGAAATGATTAAAACAAACACAAACATGCCATTATAGACTAATGAAATCCTGTTATCAAACAACACAGACAGGAAACTTCTAGACAGCCCTAGAAACCTTAATTAGAAAGAAATTAAGCTGAAATGTTATATTCAGGGAGAGGCCAAGAACAACAATATTTTCTCTTGCAGTCTTTCATTGTCTGCTTAGTTTCAGGGGCTCTACACTGAATTCTCTTGTGTCCATACAAAGCAGCACTGGAAAGCCTAACATTCTCATTTGTTTCTGCAAAATAAATACATATTCAAACAAACAAGCTTACATCTCTCGATTATTCCAGCAGAGTTGCAAAATCAGGAAAAGAACTCAGAACTCTTCCTATAAGAATGTTTAAAAATCGGTGTCAGTATAATGAGGGGATTTGCATAAGGTGACTTTACATGCTTTTAGGATTACAGGATCCTCAATATTCATGGATGTATTGAATTTCCAAGAGCCTATTCCTTCTCTCTGTATTCATTTTCTCCTATTTTTATTAACTTTACTAAGAAATAAAATAACAACATAGTCAGGAATTCCAATCATTCAGTAACAGTCTACTCCAGGTCCATTATAAATATAATACCCTTTTCTTTCTTTCTTTCTTTCTTTCTTTCTTTCTTTCTTTCTTTCTTTCTCTCTCTCTCTCTCTCTCTCTCTCTCTCTCTCTCTTTTTTTCTTTCTTTCTTTCTTTCTTTCTTTCTTTCTTTCTTTCTTTCTTTCTCTCTCTCTCTCTTTCTTTCTTTCTTTCTTTCTTTCTTTCTCTCTCTCTCTCTCTCTCTCTTTCTTTCTTTCTTTCTTTCTTTCTTTCTTTCTTTCTTTCTTTCTTTCTTTCTTTCTCATCTGTCTATCTATCCTTTAATGCCTATATTATATTATCTATATGTTTAGGTCATTTTGTTTTTAGTAACCACAAAGTAATTAGCATCCTTTTTAGAAGCATCAGAAGGAAGAAGAGAAGCTAGATGGATTTAGAATGATAAAAAAAATCATGCAGTTGTAAGGGAAAGTGAGAGGTCAGAGTAACTATACATGTTTGTTGCTTAGGGATGGCTTAAGGAATGCTTTGCGTCTTAATGCAAACATACAACAATGCATATTTTTAGATTGCTGAGCTTTTCCAAATATTGTGACATACCTTCAGATGAAAATTTCATACAGAAAACAATACATTTGTTTTGTTTTGGCACAAAAACCAAAACTGTCATCATGCTGGGAAATTGTGAAAAAGCTAAACAAACAAACAAACAAACAAACCCCAAACCCAAAGCCCAAAACACCAAAGCAACAAGAACAAACACACAAACACATGTAAATTGTCAGATTCTTCCATACATCTGCTCATCTATAAGCCTTAAGGGTGTATTATTTTAAGCATAAAACACAACATTTTACTTGGCGTACTCTGCTTTCTCCTCAGGTGTGCAGTTTACCAGTCAGAAAACATACGCAAGGCTTATTTCCTTAATTCTACAAGAGAAATTTGGGCTCATCAATAAATGAAGTAGATATATGCATGTCTACTGTGAGAGCAAGTTTTCCAATGCTTGAAGCAAACAGTCTGATGCCACATCAGTCTGTTATCAAAATGTGAAATGGAAAACATCCCTCCTGCCCCTAAGAAAGTAGCTTCTAGCCCATTAGATCACATCTGTGGGAGAAAGAGGCACAAGATTTTGAAGCATGAATTCACTGCAAAAGGGCTTGCATTTGACACATGGTAGTTCTAGGAATTCTTTCACAATAGCTTAATTTCTACAATAAGCTTATGTATGTAAGCTGTTATATCTTTGAATGCCTGCTTACCTGTTTTCAGTCCAGCTGACCATGAAAAGCCTTATATTTATTAATACGTAACTGCACTATCAAACAAAGTTTCACATGAAAGAATGAACCATGACAGATCTAACATCATGAACAGAAATTTGATGCCACCAAACAGAACATTTTCTTTATGTATTCACTCTAAAAGTTATCAACTCTTGAGTAAACAAGTTTTCAAAAGACATTCTTGCATGGATGGGTGGATGGATGATAGACAGACAGACAGATGTTTTGTTATTCTGTGTATGAGAATGCTCATGTATGACACATAAGCATGGTACAATGTGCCTGGAATGGTACTCTGAACTTGGGCATAAGGGACCTAACATTAAACAGCTAATCAACTTGCAGGACAGCCTTGAACCTATCAGTATCTTGCAAATTAACGACCCTCAGGATTGCTGCAGCACTTTGGAAGATAATGGAACAATTTTGTTTTGTTTTTTAATGTTCAACCTCTACAGCTCTCTTTTATATTGGCTTCTGTTAGACTATGTCAGCTGGAAAAAGATGGCAAAACACAAGAAGCATCATAAATAACTAGTGTAACTGCTTCAGGGTCTATGTTAGGAGTACTGCTTCATTTCTCATAAGAATAACAGATCTTGTTACAATAGAGGAAATACACAGAAGTGCTCAGTAAGGGTGAAGAGAGGAAGGATGGACTTACTATTGCTGACAACAACCATAATTTTGCCTTGTGAGTAGAGATCTCTATATTAATGCTTCATAGGAAAACGATTAAAAAAACCTGTATAACTCTGCAGTTTCATTTACATTCACTAATGCATCGACAAAATCCTTATCTGAATAATGCAAAATCCTGTTTCCTCTTCCCCAGGTGCTTAAGAGTAAGATTTAAGTATTAAATAAGGTAGCTGTGAGATGAAAAGCATTGTCTACTGATTCAAAAGTGGTCTCAAACTTAATCTTGCTGAAGTTGAATTTGCAGCTGTATCAACATTGGGCTAACTTTCCTTCTATATAAAATAGAAAAAATGCATGTCTGCAAATACTTTATTCCATAGATACTCATGTCATATAGCAAGCAAACATAAGTCATGTATAACCTTTCAAAGTAGATGGCAATGAATTCACATGTTGTATGCACAGGCAAAGGATTGTTTTTGCAACTGAAATATATCCTCATGAGAACCTGAATGAAAGAGCTTATTGTACAAATAAATGACTCCCTTTACCACTCAAGAATCTGCAGAATTAGAGACCTTCTGCACTCTTGTTAGAATGAAAGCAATTTCTCTGCATAATACATTCATGCAGCTTCAAACAATCTCTATACTGGATATCTTGCATGGGAGCAGTCTTATGTCTGAAAAAAGGGAGGACTATGAATTAGCCTTATGACTTCTGCTTATTTTGATCCCCTGTTATGAATTCGTCAAAACATACCTGTGATTAGCAAAATGTGTGTGTCTCTGATATTTCTCAAGCAGTAATGATTCCATGTCAGACTCTGAGCTTTTAATATGCTATAGGGATAGGCATCCCAGCTCTGAATGACCCCAAAATGCACTTTTTTCTTGCTTGCTATGCTCCACCAGTTTATTATTTTCATTATTTCTGGTGTCACTGAGCCATCCTTTGACACACAGGAAAAAGTAATTTTTTGTGGCTGCTCTTTTAATGTCCTTTCATCACCACTGAGTATAGTTTTATTGTCCTCACTGTAAAAAGAAATGGATCACTCAATGTATGGACTGGCATGAGCTGGCAGTTAGCCAGCCAGCCTGCCTGCCTGCCTGCCGAGTGGGGATTTCCAGCCTTTTGAACATGTATGCATCCTAACTGATCCGTTATCATCTCTATACCATCATTATCCACAGTGCATACCCATAAATCCCTGAGTCAGTCATGCTATTACACACAATATCATTTGCATTACAGAAGCTGGTTAACAAAATAAAGAGATCTTACTGGATGTTGCATAGGAAGCTGAATTTTCTTGTACTGGATCAGTCCACTGTACCATTAAGTCTTACTGTATATAGTGTCTCTGGCTGTAGCCAATAGCTGTTGTTTTGAGTGACCTAGAAAATATTACAATAACAGATACTATAGTATCAGTCAAACTGAACTTACATGCAAAATGTTTAGGGGACTGCTTCTTAACACCATTAACTCCAAGAAAAATTGGAATTATGCACAGCATAAACATAAGTATACATTAAGTGAGTGGACAAGTTCTGATAGTGGGGAGAAACATTCCGCTGAGTGTGTGTGTTAGGAATATGACACCCAGGGTGCAAGAATCTGTGTCACTGCTAAATGGCAGCAAATATATACAGGAAAGCTAGCCTACTGCTGACATCTAGTGGTCATCTGTACTTTTTCAGCCCAGATGTGATATGCTTTGTGTATATGTGTGTGTTGTATGCATATTTTCCAAGTATTACTATTTAAACTTCAAGCAACAGTCTATCTTCTGATTGAAATCCACCACACAGTTCTCTTTTCCTCCAACCCTACTATCTCTGACTGAAGAGTCATCCTCAAATGAGAAGAATCACCAATCAAGTAGTCAGATGCAGATAGTCTCAGCCATAGCACCATTTGTGAGGCATCGAAGTCTGCTACTGCTGACTCTGCCACTTTGAACCAGAGTCTCATTTACCCAGACCATAGGAAGACCATCACCTCCATGTCAAGAGGGAGGAGGCAGGGGAATGTTCACTTGCAAAAGGAAGCATCTGCATAGGCAACTGTCTTGAGAACTTGAGCCCAAAGCTGGAAATTTGGATTAATCAGTGCTACTTGTACTTAAGCAGAAGCTGAAGACTTCCCCTAATTAAGGTGCCACTTGAATGCAGTCAGGTATTATAATCACTCTTTTGATAATCCAACCTTCTGTTTCGTTTTAAACTATCATGTAGTTTGCTATGAAGCTTTCTCATCCCTGGAGATTAATCTCTTTGAAAGTACATAGATGTTCTTGGATCAATCTTACCTCTTCATCCTTATCCTGTCTCAATACCTGCCCTCTTACCTAAGCTAAAATGGGAGATGAGTAGTCATTCATTCATTCATTCACAATAAATTGTATGCTATATCCTCACCAGCCTTTAAGCTAGAATATACTTTGAAAGCCCTACCAAAGATAGCTGTTTTCACTCTCCTTCTGAATGATAAATGAGTGGAGGTCCTAGAGGGAGATAAAGAGAAAGAAACAAAACAAAGGTAATCAAAATGAAAAATACAGTTCCCATGGGCCTTGGAAAAAGTACTTTATTGTTGGTCAACATGTTTCTGAAAAAACAATTCTTTATCAGGGGACTCTATGTGCATTGATCAAATTGAGTTGCTGAAGGGCTGCTATTGAAAAGGCCATTCTCCAGGCCTTTGCTCCCTGATTTCTCCCTGATTGACCATGTAAGGCAAGCAGTGTAGGTGACAGACAATGTAAGGCAAGATGCAAGTCCTTGAAACCTGCTGGCAACCAGTGCAGCTCCTGAAAGACAGGTGTTATTCTGCTGCATAGGCTGATGTTAATCAACAAGCAAGACAGCTACATTCTGTGCTAGCTGCAACTTCCAGGTTATTTTCGGGGGCAACTCCATGTGGAATAAATTGTAGTAATCTAATCAGGAGATGAGAAGGATGTGAGATACTGTCTTTAGTGTTTCCTAGTCCAGGAAAGAACGAACACAACTGGCAAACTCACTGAAGCCAAAGACTTTCCTGGGCATGTTCTGTACTTGTTGCTCTAGCCATGAGTCCAGGAGAACCTCAGCTTGCATACCTGCTCTTTCAGGGAAAGTGCAAACCCATCAAGATCAATAGTTGGAACATCCATGGAACCAGACAGTTTCTGTATCAACAGCAACTCTGTCTTCCAGGGATTCAGTATTAGTCTGATCTACTTCATCCAGTTCCTCACAGATACTGGGTCAGGACTTCCTCTCCTGTTTGGCCTATGGTATATATATCTAATTTATAGGGGACTGAGATTATGCCACAGAGGACCCTGACTACTTTGCTACCTCGTAACATTTAGCCAAGATTGAGCATCTTGAAAATCCCCCCCTCTACTTTTTATTCTCAATGTATCTGGATAAGCATTCTTTGCTAATCTCAGCTCATTGGCAAACTTAAGTTTTCTGACACTATCCCTACAGTTCAGAGCTATCTGGATTTACTGTTTCTTGGTGACTGTTCCTTTCTCCAGTTCTTATGTGAGTCCTTTATTTTCAAAGATATATTGCGGAACCTGGGGGTTCTCCTGGACTCATGACTCCTGCTCAAAGAGCAGGTAGCAGCCGTGGCCAGGGGAGCCTTTGCCCAACTTCATGTTGTGCCCCAGTTACGCCCCTTCCTGGATTGGGAGGCCCTCCAGTCAGTCACTCATGCCTTGGTCATCTCCCATATAGACTATTGCAATGCACTCTCAATGGGCCTAGCCTTGAAGAGCATCCAGAAGCTACAGCTGGTTCAGAGTGCGGCTGTGTGAGCAGTTTTAGGAGCCCCAAAGATGGCACATATAACATCTTTGTTGCATGATCTGCATTGGGTGCCAGTTTGCTTCTGGGTCCAATTCAAGGTGTTGGTTATCACCTTTAAAGCCCTACATGGCATGGGGCCAGGTTACCTGAGGGACCGCCTCACCCCCATTGCATCAACCCATCCCACCTGGTCAGGCAGAGAGGGCATGCTATGGACCCTATCCATGAAGGATTGTTGATGGGCAGGGTCCAGGAGGAGGGCCTTCTCTGCCATGGCACCCGCCCTTTGGAACATCTTACCCCCAGAGATAAGACAGGCCCCCACTCTCCCGGCCTTCTGAAAGGGAGTGAAAACCTGATTTTACCACCTTGCTTGGGTTGGGAGCGGGGATAGTCGATCATAGGGGTGGCTAGCGCCGTGATGGCCCCAAGGAATTTATATTTTATATAATTTTAAATATTTTCTATATTTTCTATTTTATACCTACATTTTTATGATGTATTTGTTTTTATGATTTTAATCTCTTGTTATTTTAATTGAATTGCAAACTGTCCGGAGTCACTTGCGAGATTGGCAGTACAGAAATGTGAGAAATAAATAAATAAATAAATAAATACATAAATAAAAAGTTTTTGTTTAGCTATATTGTAGGGATAGGCAAAACTCACCAATTCAGGATCAGAACACTCTGGAATATTCTATTATTTCTCTTCCATGTTACACCAGGAAGAGATGTAGGTGATTTCTGACAGAAAATTGTCTGAACTAGTAGCAGTCTGAGATACGTCACAGGTAACCTTGCCTCCTATGCTCAAGATAATTAAAACAACTTCTGTTTGAAAGATTTACTCCCAGATATTACCCAAGTCACCACATGGAATGACATGATCGAGAAGAAATTTGGCATGCTCCAGAGGAAGAGCAGAACTGAGTGTTCTGGTGTTCTCTAGAACTTTCCTTTCTTGAAACAGTAAGTTTGGTATATTCCTGCCACATTAGTTGTTTTCGGCGTCTTCCTTTTTATTTATTCTTTTTAACAGCAGAGGGATTAATTTAAATTGTACATTTAGTATGCTTTTTTAAAAAGGACTTCCCAGTCACCTCAAGCTCTTTTTCCCATTAGCTTCTCCTGCCATGGAATTCTATTTATCCTTACTCTGATTTTATTAAAACCTGCTTTTTTGAATTCCAAAAAACATACTCAACTACACACAACTTTAGTTTCCCTTAAAAGCAAGGCCTGCAGCATTAAATGATAATTTAATATTGTAAGATTCGTACTACTTCCACTTCTTCCACTAATGTGACAGTTCGTATCTTAATAGATGTCAGTGTAATTAATCTCCCCTATATCTACCAATGGAATCCATAACACACTACAATGAAGTCAAAAGAATGGCATGTACATTTTAGCCACTGGATGACTGTGGTACTGGATAATGGAGGGATAGGAGAATCTTCATGATAGCATCCACCAGCCGTAGCTGCAGCATCCTATCTGCACTGGTGATATTTCTGCACAGCTATAGCTAGTGGCATTATGACCCACTAGAATGGAGAATATGGAGGAATCCAAAGATTGGGATTCCAATTCATAGTCTAAAATTAACTCACTTATTACATTCCCAACATACACAAGGCTTATCTTATGTTGCAGGAAGTTTGTGAATATAAAATGAGTAAAGCTCTAGGACAAGCTTGTGAGAGCTTTACCAACAAACATGAATTACCCAATTTTTACACCTTCGTGCCTAGATGAACAGTTGGATACATTATAATTGGATGGTACTTGCAGGTGAATGTGTTTATTTCTTTGTAGATTGGACACAGTGAATTCCATCCTTTATGGGGTCTTTATGGTAATATTATTATAGATAATCGTGCAGGAGAAAGCACTCAAATGCAGCAATTAATGTCCAATTTACTTTTTAGCAGCCCAAGGCAGATCTGCTATGGTTGTAATCCAGTTTAATGACTGCTTTAGAAACAAAAAAGTCCTCTGATAAATGTTTTGCTTTTATAATGGGGCATTTTAGCAATCTTCGCAGTTGCCGTCACTTAGCACAGGTAAATGAACATATAAAGGAGTCAAAATGATAGAAGGAAATGCAACCAGGGCTGAGCTAAGAAACTATTTTTTAGCAGGATGACACAAGCAAAGCAAAATTTAGCAAGCTTAAATGCTCAGCTGCACAGTTGCTTATGAATTGTTGTGTCATATTATTTGGCAACTTCTTTAGCTTTATAGAATTGAAACTTTATTCTCTACAGGTTTTGGAGCCAAAGTTTAGGGTGGAAATTGCTACCTAAGTTCTCAAACTAGGTACATTTTATAAACCTAGATTTGAGATACTTTCCCCTCATGTAATTTATAATTAAAACCTGGTATGCTACAGGACAGCTTTGCCAACAATCTTTTTTGACAATCTGGAAATGTTTTTCCTTGTTCTTATGGCTTGCAACAGGTAATTATAACTATGATTATTTTATTTCTTTTCTAGAAGTTGCTTTAGAAGTTCCTTAAAAATCTAAAAGAATGTGGGAAGAATTTTCATGGGAAAAGTGCATTCTTGTCCTTCTTTAGTTATAGTTTAATTATTTGGTGGCTAGGGTATATATGTGAATGCCATGTCTTTCCATGGACAATCATCTTCCAAATGGTATCCAGTCTCCTTGGCTTTTAAGCAACCGTAAAATCCATGGAAACTATAATGAGGGAACTTTTCCCACTAGAATTTCCCATATATCAAAAACTATTGTATACAGTAAGTCATGTGTTTGCCATTTTGATCATCTACTTCTGATCCGATAAAGAGTAACTTTTCCAAATTTTATCTTCCTGTTCTAGGGGATAGATTTTTGGAATAAATATTCCCCTCCTTGTTAAAACTCTGGAACTTTTGAATTTGGATGTTTGTTTTAGCTCTTTATTTTCCATTTTAGACTTAGATAATTCCCTCTAATTGTAATCAGATGTGTATGTGCATGTCCTCGACTTACGACTATTTGTTCAATGACAGTTTGAAGTTACAATGGTGATGAAAAAATGGGCTTATGGCAGACCCAGCTTCTCCAGTGAATCTTTCCTACATGTGGCTCCCTGAGCCTTCGGAAAGACAGAGCAGTTTCCTGAAGCTTTCTGAAGACAGTGCAGTTTTCCAAAGGCTCAGGGAGCCACACATAGGAAATGTTCACTGGAAAAGCTGGGTCTGAAAAGGAGACAGCAAAGGCAGCAAGGCACTTCTGTTTGGCCATGCCCTTTGGCCATGCCCTTCCCTGCCCTTTGGAATACTCACTCTGGTGCTGGGATAATTAACAAGAAGAGAATTGATGTTTGTATTTACATTCATTGGAGAGTAAGGAGGCACACAATGGGGAATACACATTGAAAGGAATTCAGTGGCAGCAGCTGTTTGCCTAACACATTCAGGGCTCTGAGGAGGCAAACAAAAGTCAAAGGTGTGAAATCGATTAAAGTCTTGTCAATTACAGGCAGCAGCTGCAAGCAAGCTAATTAAGGTCACAGAGCTGAGCTTTTTAAATTGCCATTAGCACTTCTTATGGAAGCCTTGTGCTGTGGAGGAAAGCAGTTCAGGAAGAGGTCACTTGTTTAGGCAATCTCTCCACTCTGCAAGGAGGGGAAAAAGGGGGAAAAAATGGCTCAGGCATAGGACAACACATAGTAACTGGCTGTAATGATGAACACGTGACAGAGAGACACTGCAAAGATCATAAATGCAGGTATTGGTCACAAAGTTACTTTTTCATCATTGTAACTTCAAACAGTCATTGCCTGAGGCAGTCGCCAAGCGAGGTCTACTTGTACTGCACAAAGATCATTTGTGTTCTATAGCGAGCCAGATCAGAGCTTAGGAAGAAGTTCTTACTAAGGCACACTCGTCCACCTGGTATCCCCTTGATGCTAATGATAGTTGGTATGTTCGTAGTCCAAATCTTCCAAAAGATTCTTCCAATTTGGGACAAGCTGATCTAGGCACAGTTAACTGAAAGATATGGTTATGCAGCCAAGCATCTGCTGTCACAGCATTGAAACACATTACTGCCAACCAACAAATGGAAATGATTACATTCTCTGTATAACCTACTGTACATTCCAGTTGACTACCAGGAAAGGTCTAATGTAACTTTATATATAGCTTAATATCAGAATATTGTTACTCTTTTGATTATGTCAGAAAGTTAATGTCAGTCTCATTATTTTTTAATAAGAAAACCCAGTTTCTGTCTTTCATCTCGGGAAAACACCACCTCCAAAATTAGGAACAAATTAATATGGTGAAATGAGACTAAGATCAGCATAGAATGAAACAGGCAATTGTCATATTTCCCCAAACACTACTTAACAGCTGAAAACAGCTGAACACTATGTTGGTAAAACAGAGGTGAGTTATGAATTGGGAACATGTTATTCTGTAACTATTTCACCAGATATACAATTATTTGAAGATTTATAACCCATGTTCTTCATTTTATATAACTGTCCAGTGAAGAATCATCTCCATTGATGGAACCTTCCAGGTAGCATTCCTTGTCTTGATCCCTATGGAAAACTATTTCATTCCTATATGTAACAGTTCTGATGAGGTGGATTAAGTGTGCATACACAATCGCTGGTGTTAAGAAAAGAGAATCTATTCTGTAATTAAAATCTTAGATAATTACATGATTATTGTGCAGCTTCAACAACCCCAAAATATTTTGTATCAAACCTTAATTTGGTGAAATTAATTATAGTACTTGGTTAACAGTTTCTTCCAGATCATGGAAGCAGATCAGCCTGTCATCATATAAGCAGAATTGCCTCTGCATAGCTTCAAGAGGTAAAAATCTATTACTCTTCAAACAAATTTTCTAATCACAACTAACCTTTTGTCAGGAAGATAATAGATGTGCTGCCTCTAATATAGGATTGCAGCAGGGCAGTGTTTATCATTAGTGATCATTCAAAAATCCATTGATTTTCCTTTTTTCCCCAATTTGTTTGTTGTTTTTAGCATGGTTTGCAGCTATAGACACCTTAAATTCATAAATCAAGTAAGTATGAGTATAGTGAAGGGGGGAGGAGATGTCCCACATCAATAAGGTGTTCCATGTTCTTTCTATACAATTTGAATTCAAATTTGAATTCAAAATACTGCTTTTTCCACCTGGTTCCTATTGTGCCCCATCTGACAATATCCTGTTTTAGATATCTATGTGTTTGCATTTCTCCTTTGGTCTTTTTGACTCGCTACCAGTTCTACTGCATGCCTCGTGACCACTTCTAGTGTTCATGTGGCATTCAGGATAATATATTTGATAGCCACCATGTTTCTGCCAGCTTTCTATCTTCGTAGCAAATACAGGGGTTAAACTGTCTACTGCCCTATTCCTGGCAAATGAAGATGTGAGATCCAGCCTGAGGATGTAAACTCTCACATTAACAAAAAGCTTAGACTCCAAAGATGATTCTCATATACCATCTACAGTTTCTCAATCTAGGGTTTTCGAAAGGGCCATGAGCTCAACATCCAGAAAAAGCTGCAAGGAGGAGATTCCAAAGAGGTCTTCAAATTTGCTTAAGCCCTTAGCTGACTAAAGACAGGTGCTAGCTTTTCATTTATTTATTTTTTATTTATTTATCAAATTTTTATCACTGCCCATCTCCCCCCAAAAGGAGGGACTCTGGCGGTTTACAACAAAACAAAATTTAAAATTCAATGTCCAAATAAATACAATGAATATAAATATATAAATATAAATATAAATAGACAATAAAATATAATATGTGATAAAACCCTGATGGCTTAGGTTATATCTCCATCCGTGAATGTAAAAGCCCCTTCTAGGGCCTTCTTCTACAATAAAAGCTTTTTTCACTGAGAGTTTATATCCAACTTTTTGTGCTAAGTTTCCCCAAGGTCTTACAGGTATTTGTTCTGCATGTAGATTGTTGGTGTCCCTTCTGTTCTCTGTGAATTCAAATCCTTGGTCTTCAGTTAGTCCAGCTATATTTATGATGAATCTTATATTGCAAAGGAGGAACTATTGTAAATTCTAGGGAGTTGTTGAATTCTTGGAGGATCTTTGTAGGTATGAATTGCCCTATGAGCAATTTAAAAATAAGTGGGATTTTTGTTTCCTTAAGAAAAAAAAAAGTTCAGTTGAGAAGACATGCAACACCAACATCTTTTAGGGGACCATTCTTGCTTTTAAGTATAATTGGTTTCAGATTAGAAATAGCTGGTATCAAAATATATTTTATGTACGAGTCAAAAAATATCCAATGAAGGGAAAACTGCCCTTTCCTGTTTCAAGAAAGACCCTAAGAAATATATTGAGTTTTATTCTAAGATATGATTTGAAGTCTCTTAATGTAGACTCGTTATATCTTATTGCTGATTGCAAGTCCAATAGTATGGAATCTTCGTTGTTCAGATAATGCATTTCTGAAGGACCAATTTATGGAAACTGCAGAACCCTGATAAGGATGTACATGTTTAAAATAATGTAATGGGCTGTAACAGAAGTGTCCATCCTGAGGCTATTCTTGGAATCCAATAGCACATTTCTATGGCTTTTCATAAAATTGTGAATTTTATGATAGCATTTCAGCTTTCCTAATTGTGCTTGAGGAAGACATGCTAATATGAAGTTCTTTGTAAAAAAAATAATCTGTACTGCAATGCCCTCCTATTTTAGATTGTTGGTGAATGATCAAAAGGGGGGAAATACAAGGTGGGTGTTTATCTTTTGGGAAGAGCCTTTGAAAGTCACTCATGCCCTGGTCACCTCCCATATAGACTACTGTAATGCACTCTACATACTCTACGAAGAGTATCCGGAAGCTACAGCCACATTCCAAACTGTGGCCACACAAGCAATTATTGGTGCCCTTAAATCAGCACATGTTACACCACTGCTTTGTGAGCTGCATTGGGTGCTGCTTTGGGTCCAGATGCAATTGGACCAGATTGGGTCCAGATGCAATTCAAGGTGTTGGCTATTACCTTTAAAGCCCTACATGGCATGGGTCCAGGTTACCTGAGGGACCGCCTCACCCCCTTGCATCGACCCATCCCAGTCAGGCAGAGAGGGCATGTTACAGACCCCGTCTGTGAGAGAGTTCCATCTGGCAGGATCCAGGAGGCGTGCCTTCTCTGCAGTGGTGCCTGCCCTTTGGAACATTCTTCCCCCAGAGATAAGGCAGATTCCATCTCTTGTGGCTTTTCGTAAACAACTAAAAACCTGGTTTTGCCACCTCACTTGGGGTGGGAGGAGGAGTAATCACTCCTGGAGATGGTTAGCGCCCTAAATGGCCTTTTAGACATATGTGAGCGATTTTCCAACTAGCATTGTCATCTGGATTTCATACTGTATGTATTTTAATCTTATATTTGCATTTATATTTTTTATGGTATTTTAATGTTTTATCCCGGTTGTAAACTGCCCAGAGTTCCCCCTTTGGTGGGGAGATGGGCAGTGGCAAAATTTGATAAATAAATAAAATAAATAAATAAACTATTGCCATAATAAATTAGATGCTAAAAAAGTCAATCAAAATTTTAAAGAATAATTTTAACCAGCATGTGATTGTGATTCAGGTGCTTCATAACCAGTGTGCATTTACAATGGTTCGCAGCATCCTGTGGTCATGTGACTGCCATTTGCGAGCTTCATAGCTGGCTTCCAACAAGCAAAGTCAACAGAGAAGCTGGCAGTAAGTCACAAGTCACAATCATGTGATGTTGTGCTTAACTACCATTGGTGATTCACTTCATGACTGCAGTAGAACTGATGTCATAAGTGCGGCATAGTCATGTGATGTTTCACTTAACTGCATTGCTAAGCAATGGAGTTGCCAGTCCCAATTGTGGTTGTCAAGTGAAGACTACCTGTATTTTAAGTGCTGATAATATCTTTAACTACAGCCCTCAAGTCCTGAAATACAAATCATGTGACCCTGAGATCCAAAGAGGTCTCTTTCCATTCCAAATGGATTATTCCAGGAAACATCTTAATGATTTAACATGCAAGTCATTCTCATTACCTGTCTTGTTCACCACCAGCAAGGGAGAAGACTCCAACTTTTAACCACTGAATCCCTCTAATAATTTGTTCTCCATATCATAAGAAAAGCTTATGGTAGGGCTTCCAGAGGAAGAAATGGTGGACTGAAGATGGCTCTGAGAAAAGCGGAGCTGACAACTGCAGTGAAGAATGAAGAGCTGGCAAATAGACCGGCTCCTGAAACCTCTCTGGACAAGGAGAGGACTTGAGATCACTCAAATGTTCCAGACAGTTGGTTCTTGTGAGGAGATGACAAGGTAGCAATCTCCAGTGGGTTTAGAGCTCTGGGAAGGAATTGCCATCTTTTTGCTCACACCGTGGTCAGCACCTTCAAAAGGACACTGGGTCCTTTTCTGATTTCCTTTTCTAATCATTCTCAGAAATTGCTTGTTAAGTGCTTTTCAGCTATTAGAAAATTTTGGATCGACAAGCCTGAAAACACTGGATAAGTTTCCTTCAATTGTTAGTGAAATAAGTTTTGGATACAAGTTTAAAGACTTATTATTATTTTTTTGAATAAACAGCAAAAGGGTGATTAGAACTTTTATTTTAGAAAGTTACAAATGGACTAAGGGTCCAGATAAATTTGAAATAAGATTTTGGTATTAGTTATAAAGAATCCTTTCCATAGGAAAATGTTCTTGTTTTGATTTTTTTTAAAAAGATCATAGGATAATATTCTAAAAAAATGGATACTAGAGGGAACTAAAGATTACAATTAAAGGAGAAGAACACATAAACTCAACTTAAAATTACAGAATGGAGCAAAATATTCTAACATTGGAAATATTGAAGGATATTTTTTTTTAAAAAATGAACTCAGAAGTTAATAATGTCAACAGAGACATCTGCCTCTATGGAGAGACTGTGTCTAAAAGATCTTATGGAAGAGAAGCATATTCTACCTGATAAGATTGAGGGTCAGTTCAAAGTGGATTTACAAATGACAAGCTACAAGAATGATATGGAAAAAGATGTTACACTGGAGATACAAAAGAAACGGGCTGGCATTTTAATAATTGAAAGGGATATACAAACAATAAACCAAGAGAGTGACCTGGATATTTTTCCTTTATTGGATTTACAAAAGAGGCTTGTTAAAGTTTTGAAAAATCTTGTGAGAACAGACAAAGAAAAAAATGAAAAGAAATCAAGTTCTATGGCATTATTTGAATGGACGAAAGATTAAGATTTTTAGAAGTAAAAGGAAGGAATATAAAGTTGGTTTATTTGATCAAAGTTAAAATAGATATGTTGTTATTTCTGGTAACTGTTAATGGACTTTTGCTGACACCAGGACTGAAATGATGATGCTTAATGGATTCGTTTATAGATAAGAGATGGAATATGGGAAGAGGAGATCATTTGTTGTATTTTAAGAGGAGGTGATAAGTTACTAAAATTGTTTATACTTGTTGGGATAAAGGTGGCAAGTCACTTCTTTATATATTTCTTTTTTCTTTTTGCCTTCACTATATTCTTACTTTTTTCTTTCTTTTTTTTCCTTTCTGCACCTTCTACTCTTTCTTTTTATTCTTCTATCTTTCTTTTAATTGGTATTTGTTTTTACTATTGTAATTATAATATAATAAAATTACTATAAAAAAGAAAGGCTCATGGTTTGGAAACTACTTGGTGCCTTTCCTTCCTATGATTATAATATATTCCCAGTAGTAAAATGCCCACTTTTACCGGTATGAGGTAGTGATGACATTTGCTGCATGGCAGATTATTATATTGGCAAGAAATTGTTAATGGAGCTATTTAATGTTAGTGTATTTATATATAAGCTTTTACCATTTGCTGTCCCTTTTCCCCCAAAGAGAAACCAGAACAGACGTCTCTCATTAGCTAAACCAGGAGTAGGTAATTAGGTTATTAGATTATTTCTGCATCTTTTCGGAAGTCACAGGCAAAAGTCACCATTGGATTGATGTCATCTAAGTGAGTTGGGCTTGGATTCCTGGAGAAGACGGTTAAACCAGTTCTAGACTTTGCTTTCTGTTGTTTGCTATCAAAAATCAACTGAAAACAATCCTTCCATTATTGGATGATTTGCCACCGAATTTTGATGGGACAATTTCAGGAGGGTTAGGGATTTACTTAAAGACTTTGGGAGATGTCTGTGGCTTATGGGCTGTGGGTTTCTCATCTCTGGATTAAATCACAGATTCCATTTTCTCCTTTCTCTCTAGAGAACTATATCACAAAAGGCAAGTGTGGACCTACAGTTCTTTGCTAAATGTCCAGATTGTGTGCTATATTCATTTGGCTGTGTGTGTGTTGCATGCACACACACTCCCTGTAGGCAGACAAGGACAGCACATTTGCTTTATCAGGATGCTGTTATAGAAACAGTAGGCATTTTATGTTTCTTGGAGAGTGATTGCATTTTTAATGTTGCTCAGGTACCATCTCCTTCACTGGGGCTAAAACTCCATTAAACACACTGTTTGAGGCAGTAAAACAGATGAACTCACATTTTCTGATACAAATCAGCTTCAGTAACTAAATCTTTGAGCTAATTGCTTCATTTTCTTAAAACAGCCATTTATCAATCACTTACAGCAAAAGTTAAATACACTGGTTAAGGATTTTGATGCTACCTGGGGATTGAATGGAATTCTTTCCTTATGCAGTATCACTAATTAGAAACATGCTCTTTTGGTTCACTGTGCTGAGATTAGTTTAATTTCAGTGAAGACATAATGCTATGCCTTTGATTTAAAAATAGTTAGTACAGATGTTTCTACAGAGAAAAATATTCTAAAATATCTCCTGGCTAGATACTGTAATGTTCCCTATATTTGTGCTTAGCAGTGCAGCATAATTATATTTTATATTTGTAATGGTAGGCGGGGAAGACTTTGGGAGACTGGGTAAAGAGACACTGCCAAGGGAATGGTCAGATAAGAGGCAGCGTAACCTGCAGCTGGATAGTGGGTGGGGCAAGAGGCTAAGGAGAGACCCTCCCTAGTTTTTTGGGCTGTAAAGGAGACAAGGGGGATGAATTGTACTTTGAGACATGCAAGATTGATGTCAGCCTTATGGGGTAAACCAGATAGGAAGCACAACCAGATGAGGTAATTCTATTTTATTGTAAAGCTACATTGACAGAATCTTGCAAGTCTGAAAGTACAATTCCCCCCCCCCACACACACACACACACAAACACACATCTCCTTTATAGCCCGAGAAACTAGGGAGGGTCTCTTCTGAGCCTCTTGCCCCACCCACTATCCAGCAGCGGGCTATGCTATCTCTTATCTGATCATTCCCTTGGCAGCATCTCTTTGCCCTGTCTCCCAAGGTCTTTCCCACATACCATTACATCATAAGACTGTCCTGAAACAAAGCTGAGTTTTTGGTGACTCAGTCAGCAAGTCATTCCCCCACCCCACCCCTTTGAGAGTTAGTTCCAGTCTCTGGCATGTTGTTCTTATGTTACAATACAAGCATATAAAAATGTTTTGGAATATCTCATGAAATCAATCACAGAAGATTATGTTGTTTCTGCACATGGATGTCCTGTTTCAAATATTGTCCTTTGGGACCTGTTTCTTTCTTTCTTTTCCCTTTTTTTTTTTTTTAGCATAATTATAAGGGGGGGATTTGGCAATTAGTTCAGCAATTGCCCCACTTTTGCATTTTCAAATTCTTGACCTATTTTTTTTATCAGTGTAATTATTGATAGGAATTTCTGCTACTGTTGTCAGTTCTCTCTTTAAAGTAAATAATCCTAAATTAATTTCTGCTCTTTTCTCTTTTATCCCAAATTGAATTACTGCCACTACTTTGAAATTAGGGGAGTGACAGCTAGGAAAAGATGCCTCTCTGTTGTGACCTCTATTTTGTAGAATAGCCTTCAGCAGGAGGTTTGATCAGCCGTGCTGATCTTCTGGGATTTGGTCACAATGGAGCACTTCTGAGAGTTCTTAATGTATAAATATAGCATTGTTGCAGATGCTAATTGTTATCAAGGTACTGCTTTAATTTTACATTTTTTTTTAGAAATAGACAAGGAAGGAAGGAAGGAAGGAAGGAAGGAAGGAAGGAAGGAAGGAAGGAAGGAAGGAAGGAAGGAAGGATTCACTCAGTGGCGAAGGAGACAGTTGTTAAAATTACAGATCATGCCATAGAAGGATTTATCAAAAATATAGAGCTAAATGTAAGGCTCTGGGCAGACAACAAGACAGTACTGGTCTACTCCTAATTTAAAGGCAACTCTTCTCCAAAGTAGTTTCAAGTTGCATAAGGCACAGCATTACTGATAGTTTAAGAAAGCAAAGATACAAGCAACAAAACATTAGGCTTAAACACAAAGACAAAATAAACATTAATCTTATACAATATTTCTAACTATTTTTAATCCACTCTTTCAAAGATAGCTGCTTTCCTGAATCATATTTCTTTAATCTGAGACACATCCTCCAGATCCCTGGAGTTAGTTAATTCTGAGGTTGCTTGTAGATGGAATGAACTCCTTTTCTCAGGGTCAGTTCTCAACTCCTGTCTTTATTTTAACAAGACAAAGTTTTTCTCTTGAAGAGAAAGGGAGGGTGGGCATGTGGGTATACCTCTGCATACATGATCCCCCTCTATGCCTCAATCACACGTGCAAGGAAGCTCAAATGCTTTTGGCTGTCAGCAAATGTAGGATTGCCTGTCAAACCATTACATTATATAAATACACTCCTTATTCACATTATCTGTAGACTGTGTGTTGGATAAAATGAAATGAAAGAAAAATCTGTGCATATTGCTGTGAAGCATACTAATATTCTAAATTTATCCCTGGATTATTATATTGTGTGGGAGGCCTCTGCAGTTGCTGCTGCTGCCTTAATTGCACTGGCATTTTTGAAGTTATTGTTCCTGTTTTTTGCATGATAAGAGCTCTAATTTGGTTGTGTGTATAGGTAACATGTGAAATCAAACCCAAAAGACAGCTTCAATTAGAACACCCAAACCAAATTGAAACAACAGGGATCTTCGCAGATTTTAAAAGCAATACAATCTTATTTTTATATACAGCTTTTTATTCTCTTCTCATTTTGGAATAAGCAACTCCCCCCAAAGGGAGAAAGACTTTATTATCTCCTTAGAATGATGCTATTATTGGTGAATAAACTTAAGATGATGAGAAGGTATAAACCACCTCTTTTGCTATAGTGATAAAACAGTGCAGCAATGCATGAGTGATAGTTCTTCACTCCCAGACAATACATTAAATAACAAGGACAGGAGCAAAACAACCAAATAATATTATAAAGTCAGCCAGAGTCATCTAGACTACTGTGTTTTTCCATACATCTAAGAAAGACTTAGACTTTCCTATTGGAGCTGCACAAAGTATTCTCAAGTGCTTCATGAAGCATGCTATTGTGAACTTCCAAGGGGTGTAGTGCTCTAACACTTGATACAAGGAGTATCAAAGCCTTTGAGTCTTTGAAACAGCCACATGAATCTTGCAAAAGACATGATTGCTTCAATTATTTGAGGAGATGTGGTTTGCTCCCACCCATAGGCTTTGCACAACTCTCTTCCCTATATTTAAATGAGAAATTCATCAGACATTAAAACCACATGTGAGAAGATCATGGCACAGCATTGTGTCAAACCCTCACTACATATTTTGCCAGGCTTAAACATAAACTGGTATATGTGCAGGCTCGCCTTGCTACGGTTGATGAAATGGTTGATGAAATTGTACAAGGCAAGCAGTAATGGTCTGCTTACCTACCTGCCAATCTTCTTATAGCATAGCCACCAAACAAAGTTGTTGGTGTGACACAAACGTTACAGGGTGAAGTGGTTAAACCATGCTGTTTTATTTAGAATGTTATTGTAAGTAGGTGTCTGAGCATGTATTATGTTGCTTAACTCCTAAGTCGTTTTCATAAGGTGCTTGTAGCCAAGTTGTAATGGCCTTCACCGGGTCATACTCTGCTGAGGATGGCATCCTGGGAATTGTAACTGAGGAAATTTTTGGCCAGTGATTGACAGAAAGAAGGGTCAGCATGGGAAATAACACTGAACTGGGAGGAAGTTGAATCAGCCCAGATTTGCCTTTTTCTAAGTAGTGTGATCTAGTTACTGGAATAGGCGGGTACAGTTTGTGTCCAACTAAAAGGAAAGATATGAGGTAGAAACAGCTGGAAGCATGTGAGAATAAATGAGTTAGGATAAAAGTGTTTAGAGCAGTGTTTCTCAACCGTGGCAAGTTGAAGACGTCTGGACTTCGACTCCCAGGATTCCCCAGCCAGCATGGGGGAATCTGGGAGAATCTGGCTGGGGAATTCTGGGAGTTGAAGTCCACACATCTTCAAGTTGCCAGGGTTGAGAAACACTGGTTTAGAGGCATAAGAAATTATGTTTATTTTGATGCTTATCTCAAGGCCATTACTAGTCTCTCAATCTTTCTACAGTGTGTTTAAATTAGTTTAATTGCTCCATTTTCTGACAGTGTGATACTGTTTCTGTGTTTGCTTTTTATTTCAAGCCTTAGATAAAATAGACCAGAAGTTTAACTTTTATGGTGATGGAAGTCAGCAGACTTAATCTTGTATTATTTGTTTCAATAAACTTATTTATGCTATATTTTAATTGGCTCATTTTAAGGTAGGCTTTCTAATCACTCCTTGCCCTTGTAATGTAAGTACAATTGCAATTTCAGTAAGAAAATTGGGAGAAAATACAGCCCCCCCCGAAACTGAAAAGGTTCTGAAGAATGGAACTCTAGTTCCTTTTTTGTACCCTTATTGAATAGTGTTTCCTATTCAAAACCAGCAGGATTTAATTAAAGTATTGAGGGCTTAGGAGTGTTCATAAACTTGATGTTATGGTCCATCAAATCAACCCTGACTTCTGGTGATTACAGAAACAAGTCCCTGCCGTTTTCTTGGCAACATTTTCACAAATGGCTTGACAGGAACTTCTCCCTAGGGTTGAGAGAGGGTGACTGGCCTAAAGCCACACAGCTGCATTTGTGCCTAAGGCAGAACTAGAACTCACATTCACATTGAGACACAAAAGTCTTTCTTTTACTTGTTTTACAGTACTGAGTATTTTAGAAGTATTCATGTGTAAGGAAGTGTTTCTGTGCACGCACAATGACATTGTTGAGGTTCTTTTCTTTTTAAACCAGGAAAAAGGAGATTAAAAAATAATGTGTCTTAGCAAAGCCTCAACATGATGAAAGCTAAGAGCATGCAGACAATCTGCGTCTTCAGTTGGTACTGGCCTTGCAGTTAAATTATAGCTAATTATGATCGCTTAAACAGCCTATTAAAAGTAAAACAAGGATTCTACTTCATTCATAATTATTAAAGAGCATTTTGTTAAACATACTCAGTAAGTTCGTGGAAGTTTTATCAGGAGTGTTTTCATTCTACATAAGCAATTGGCTGTAATGAGTCAGCTTTACTTCAATAATTAACTCTGACTGGCTTTTGTCATCTCCATCTGACCCTTTATAGAGGAGGGCCATTAAACAGGCAGGAAAAAAAAAACCCTTTACAGTACAACTAATGTATCTTCTGATACACTTCAAAGTCTTACTAAAATTAGATGTCAGCTTGTGAGGTCCAAAGCAAGGTAGATCTTGGAATTACAGAATTGGAAAGAACCAATGACTATTTAGCCCAGCCTCCTCTTGGTGAAGATAACTCATTGATATCCTCTAAGAAATCTTATCAATGGGGAATCCATCACTTTCTGAGCCAATATGTTCTGTCCAAAGCAGAATAATATATTTTTATGCTCTTATTTTTGTATTATTGATATTATGTTTCCATTGAAACAACCTAAAAGATCATGTTTGTTTGTTTTAGTCCAAGCATGATCGTGCACACTTATGTGTAGCTTGTGGTCTGTGAAAACCTCTTTTTATATAAACTACTTAAAACTTCAAAAAATTTCTTCATGTTTATATCTTAAGCAAAATAAAATAAAAATCCAAACATGTTAATGGTTGCATTTTACAGATAGTGGCTCAATTTACAATTTTGGGATTAAGGTACAGCTAAAAACATTTTTCCTTTGCATCTTACACTTCTTTGAATTTCTTTTTTTTTAAAATATTTTTATTGATTTTTTTAATAAAAGGCAATATTATAACACAAACTAAAGTCAGAAAGAAAAATAAAAAATAAAGAGAGAATAGAAAGTGCAAGAGAAGAGGAAGGAAAGGAAGGAAAGGAAAAAGATGAAAAAAATAAGAACAAGATTAAATAAATATTTAAAGAAGTTCCTTCTGATCTTCATCACAACAAGTACAAACAAACGTACTAATTCTTCACCCCCTATAAGGTTACATGCAAGTATCTCTTTTTCCCATAACCCATCCCTTATCCATATATAAATCCATAAATTACAAACATTTAAGTCCTGGTGTCAGCAAAAAGTCCTTAAAAAGTTCCTGGAATTTTATAGAAACATATCTTATTTTAACCTTGGTCAAACAAATCAACTTTGTACTCCTTTCTTTTGCTTCTACCAATCTTGATCTTTAAGTCATTCAGATGTTGTAGGATTTGATCTCTCTTCTGTTTTTCTTTTTCCCATCCCAAAAACTTCTTCAAGGTTTTAACAAACCTCTTTTGTAAATCCACTGATTACACAGGTCATTCTCTTGGCTTGTCATTTGTATTTCCACTTTAACTCTTATCTCTGTCTTATAATCCACATTTAAAAAAAAAAAATCCATTATTTCAACAATTTCTTCATATTCTAATATTTCTGCATCAGATGAAGTTTGTTTCAGCTCTTTATCCTGTAGACCTTCCAAGGTATTCTCTTTCACATCTGTCATTTCTTCCTTAACATCTTTTGGACAATTTCTGAAATCATAAAATCTAAAATTTCTGTTATGAGTTAAGGTAGACTAAACAATTTAGTTACCACAGAGAGGCCATTTATTTCTATAATTATTTCCAAAATGCTATAGGAAGTCTTAATGTTACAAATTCATCTAGTCTCTTAATTCATTTATAACTTTCTTGAATTAAAGTATTATTTAGCCTTTTGCTGTTTATTTCAAAATCTTTAAATTCTTAAGCTTATAGTTATTTTTTCCTGTATTCTGGAATGAAGGTAAACTCACCAGGTAGCTTTGCAAACTTGTTGTTTTGAAGATCTCTATTTGCCTTAAGATAGTTAAATAGGTAATTTCTGAAAGTGTTAGAAAGTGAGGTTAGCAAACCTAGTGTCCTAAAAAGGTTCTGCCGCAATTGAGAATGTGATGACTTCCCTTCATCTCCCAGCACTCAAACCTGTGGGGAAGGGGAGACTATCCTGCAGTCTCCTTGAAAGAAGCAGTTGTCCAGAGCACAAGTGGATGATATCCCATCCTCTCTTTATCCAGAGAGGTTCCATGGGACTGGTCTGCTCACTGGTCCTTCAGTCATGGCCACGATGTCATCTCCACTTGTTTGGAGACATGATAGCTCACCATTTCTCACCCAGAAGTCCAATACTTCTCTGAATTTCATAATGTAATTCTTGGCTTAAAAATTGTATCCAATGGAAAATTACATACAAAATGAATATTAGAGAAAGTTGTGGATGAAATGTATATCTTAGGGGAAATCAAAGAAAGATAAATATGACTTTATATTTATATTATATTTAAAATTACGCATCAAATATGAATCTTATGTTAATGTGAAGTCATATGCAGATCAATTTTGAAATTGGAAATATGGATTTATAACTTAATACATATGAAGCTGAACTGGAATGGAAATAAACTGATTGATCCATCTTAATACTGTACTTATAAATTAACCAGCACCTTCCATTGAACTTGATCTTGATTGAAACAATTGTTTATCTTCAAAGAGATGGAGAGATGCCATAGGATTCCAGATAAGGAAAAGTCTAATCTTGATTTTTCACTGATTTCAGATTATTGATTAGTGTCACACATTGCACTAAGCCATGGAATAAACCATAATTGATTCATACAACTTGCTGAGTGAAATACAAACTATAATGTGGTTTAGATGTTTTGCAAAGCAGTTTACTTAGGTGGCAGTAAAAATTAATAAGGAAGACAGCACATTTATATAAACAAAGCTTTAAAACAATTATTGTAACTTCTATTTTATGAAACCAAATGAGATTATGGTATGATTATTGTTATCTAGAAAGCAATCAACCTGTCTTCCTTTTTTTCCAGCTTGTGGGAGGGAGGAGTACAATCCTTATTTCAGAAGTGATAGTTCTATTATGTAGAAACTTAGGGAAATACACACTTTTAACAAACCATATCATCTCATACATTATTCCATATCTGATTAATTTCATTGGATTCCCCATTTTTTAATGTACAATGTACAACTATGGTTTAATCTAAAATGAAAGTAGAGGCTTTCTCTTTCTCCATCTTCAGAATTAACGAGGAGAAAAGTAGTGGTATATGGACACATCATATTCATTTCAGCTCATTATGAGTCACTGCTTAAACCACACTGTCTCTGTGTATGTTTGTCTATGTCTTGCTACTTTTCAGATTGTTGTTGTTCAGTCATGTCCTTTTCTTTAAAATCCTCTATATTTGTGAGATAACTTTGGAAACGGGAAGGTTGTATCATTCTGTGTATCATTCTCTCAGAACAGAAGATGCATACAATGTGGAAGGGAAGGGAAGGGAAGGGAAGGGAAGGGAAGGGAAGATCTTCTCATGTGAAGGGCAATCACAGAGAGAGTGTTCTTACTCATAATTTCCTATAAAATAAGTTGACCTGTACAATTTGTACAAGTATATGAAGCTTTCTGTCAGATCACTGACTCAACGAACTCCATATGTTCTGTCCCAACTCCCCTAAGTTTCAAACATTCAGCCTAACCTACAGATGCCAGTAGCTGAATGCTCTCATAGGATCTAACAACAATTTAAAAAATACAAGTCATTTGAAAAATAAATAACTGATTATATATAGTACAGCTGTGCTAACCATTTGGAAAAGCGCTTTGCTACTCAATCAGTCAAGGTTTGAAGTTACCAAACAAAAGCTTATTGTAGTCACTTCAGGGACCCATCATCATAACTGTGTATGTACTGAATTCAGTTCAGATGATATTGTTGTTGAAAGGCCTCTCTGAATATTTTTGCAAAATTCTAAGGCATAGGTTTTTTACATTTAAATTTCTATTATTCCATATAGGTTGGGTATTTCTGGATTACTGAACACAGAAATATTAATAAACCCCATCTTAATTTTTGCATAAATCCTATGAGGATTTAACAGAGGAATGGTCAATGTATTGACATGCCAAGGAACATTCAAGCTTGTGTTCCATACCAGTACTTTAAATGAGGGTCTTGGCAGGAAAAAGTGAGTAGGACCAAAGGAGAGAAATGGTTATGTTAAAGAAGGAAAAAAGACAAAGACAAAAAAAGTACCTTCTGGGATAAGATACAATAAATGAAACAAACAAACAAATAAAATAAGCATTCTGGTTCAAAAGGTGGCCAGACAGATGCTTCTAATCACCTTCCAAGAATGTCATTTATGTCTTAGTAGACGTAGGAACATGCCAAAGTTCTTATTTGTATTTTTTTAAAAAGAAAGATACATTGATGCATATTGATAAGGAAAACCCTCAATTTTGGTCTAGCTTACATTCCTACTGTAATATGTAAGCAGGTTGAATCTAATATTCTCTGGAGTTTAAACATGAAAAATAGAAGTATTGAAAGAGTGTTAGCATTCATGGCATTTTTAATTTCATATCTTTAGTAAAGATCCAGAACAGCTTGTGAAAATCTCTAAAGGTACTTGACATATATTTTAAGTATTATAACAATGGAGCATCAAGATGTTTCCCTAAAGCCTGAAATCATATTTAATCAATACAAATTAATGTGTTTTAATATTCATTGGGCCTAATTAATCATTTGCTTCAGAGAAGAAAATGTCAGATATAGATTAATTAACTCTATGGACCTTCAGATGTTGCCTTCATGTGTATTATTAACGTTAACTACTATTAGAATGGTAGACTTCTGTATATAGTAAGAAAGCAAAGTGAAGCTGTTAAAATGGCTTAGCCTTTTCACTTCAGTGCTGTTCAAATCTGCAAGAAAATAAGTGCAGCTAAATCAATAGGTAATTGGAAATTTGATGTTAAAAAATTATCATGGGGATAATATATTCCCTCCCCATTCTGATATTGTCCAATAAAACAGTTAATTTAATTGAAGTTTTGCTCCTACACATTCTGCAATCTTCCTGAAGTTAATTTCTTAGTTGTATATTTTTTTCTGTTTTTTATGCTGTTTTTGATTGCTGTGAGCCACCCAGAGTCACTTAGGTAAGATGGGTGGCTATACAAATTGAATAAATAGAATAAAGTACCATTCATGTTTACTCTTCACACTGAGTTCAGTGGAACTTTATCCCAGATAAGAGAGTATAGGATTTTAATTGTACTTTGCAGAATTATTTTAGGTTACAAATATTTTGGTTTCTCCTGCGAGTAAAGAGGAGATTGAAGCATGAAAGTTTGCATTTATTGTATTATAAATGCAGTCCTGGTTTCTTTGTGTACTTTGTTCTAGCTGATTTGATGTGTAGTCAGTCTCCCCACTGCTAACTCATCTATGAGATTAAACTCTTACACTCAGGAGAATGATAACAGTGAGATATAGAACATTACCTGGAGAGAATTAGTTCCTTACGTTAGATGAGTTTTAATCATCACCCTCTGAATGTTTCTCCTTGGTGTTCATACTAACCTTGTACTCAAAGAATTATTGTATAAGAGTAAGGACTAACACAAAACAAATGCATATTTGACTACATGTAGTTTAAAACCTTCCAGATTATCCAAATTACACAAATGTATCCCCAAAGGCTTTACCAGCCCATCGTACTTAGAAGAATGAAGAGGGTTATAGAGGAATATCTATACATCTCAAAAATAGAGTGCCTTCTTCTGAATAGTGGAGCAACAATTTAAGTTGTGGAAACCATTGCTAACATTGGGCATGGCTTTCCCTACTCATTTATTTTTTTTCCCCTTTACAAGCCTGTACAACAAACCTTTCTAGCACTTAAAGCTTGTGTTATGATGAATTCCCTGTTCAGCTACCAATTCTGCTTGCACGTGTCCCAAGTTTCTTTCCCTTATACACAACAAGGAAAAATTTAGACCACTGAGCATCTTTGTCAGAAGACATTGTCACAAATTTGATAAAAAGAGGCATAGCCAATAACAATACCATTAAACCCTTGGTAGGAATATGTGCAGTGTCAGCCAGCCCTGATATATTTTACCCTGGAGTCTATCTCCAAAGATTAGCATTGGCTCAGATGAAATATGGTAGCTAGAGATGAGATGACCAAATTAGACCTAGGTTGTTAAATACTGGACAATCCAGTATTTGAAGGGAATCACTTTAATATAATTTGACAAATCAATAATAACCACAAATGTGTTGTTTTTGTTAAATGCATTTTGGTAAATGGGCATGCCAACAGTATAATATTCCAGAATCATGTATTTTGGTTGAAGAAATGAGTAGTGAATCCATCTCGCCATCCATCCATCCATCCATTCTAGAGCAGACAATTGTTTAGGTGATTTACCTTGTGAGGGGTGGGGAGAGAGGCATTCTGAGGACTTCAGGAGGTATGGCCAGTGCCATAATGGCATCACCAAAATGGGGAGAGTAAAAATATATATATATATATTTCCTGTGACTATGGGAGGAGAAGGTGGGAAAAGATTGTGGGGGATTAAGGACCCATCTAGGCTCGCTCGCTTATTTATTTATTTATTTATTTATTTATGTATGTATGTATAAACATAAAAGCATAAAAATCAATAGTTTTTTCTGCTAAATTTCAGTAACATGATCCAAAAGTACTTTTTTGTTAGCAAAATGAAGATTGGGGAACTGGGATGCACACCACTAATGGGATGTGGGTAAGCCACCACTGATCTATGGTCTATGTAAGACATTTTCGAATGTACTTGTATAAAAGCATACAGCCCTTCTCATGAAAACAAAAACTGATCTACATTAGCATTCACCTCTATACAAGTAAAGGCTAGCAGGATAATATCCTGCATATATGGCTACTTACAAAGATGTGCATACTTGGTATTATGAAGTGAAATGGGGAGGAAACTCCAAAAACTATGCCATACAGTCAAAAAAGTAGAACCATCATAAATTGTTGAAAAATTACTGTGGGCAACTTTCAATTTAGTTTGTACTCGGCACGCTTCCAGTCAAGCCATGTATCCAGATCAGAGCAAGCACACTCACCACTCAGTTGAGCTAACACCAGTAAAAATGGTCTTATGATTATTTATTATATTAAACATTAAAATTTATATTAAACATTTAAACAATGACAACAAAGGGATATAAGGCAGGCAAAAGTAGAAAGAGAGAAAGAACTGAACAACAGGCAACCATTTAAGTTGTCTATATCTATCAATAGGCACAGAACTTCCCACAGCTGCAGGGGGGAAAAATGAGTAATTAGCATGGACAGTCCCGAAGGGTGTGGCCTCTGGTTACTCCAGCTTTAAACGTTTTATGTACAAAATAGAAATGGAAAATGGGATACCAGGTGATTCCTTCCCTATTCTGCACCTTGTATGGGAATTATGCATCCAGCATAAATCATATAGTGATTATGGTTTTGTCTCCTGAAATGAGGTTCCTCCTATCAGAATGACCTGGCTGAAGTTTTCTCTCCCACTCTTTAGCCTCCTAGATAGCTGTGAATTATTCATGTGAAAAAAGACGTGTGTTGCAGAATGTGAAGGGATGGTTGAAAATAGTTGCTAACCAAGCAACCTAGAATGAAGTTTAGTGAGTTTTCCCAGGATGGGAAAGGCTTTCCTAGGTGATTCCTCACATTTCCCTTCTTTTTTTTTCTCACTTCTGAATATAAGTAGTAAAGGAAGAGAGAAACATTACAGGTTTATTCTGCCTAGCTCTTTTCCCATTCTTAAGTGTTGCTTGTTAAATTTCATTAAAAGGGGACCTTTTTTAGAGATGGTGTAAGCAAACTTGGAATAAAGCATCCTGAATCACTTTTGAAAAGCTTCCTGGCACCGTACAATTTTAAAATAGAAAATCTGAGTAAACTCTGGGAGACAGCGGAGGACAGGAAAGCCTGGTGTGCCATGGTCCATGGGGTCATGAAGGGCCGGACACAACGACTGAACAACAACAACAACAACAACAACAAAGCATTCTGTAGAGTGTTTAAGGTAAAAATAAATAAATACATTGTCATGGTGTTGACAATTTGGACAGCCAGCTGAAGGTAAATGCAACTTAAAACAGCAGACTTAATATCCAGGTTTTGGAGTGGGGGGATGAGGTTTTAGATTAGAAATGCTTGATATACTGTTAATTAAACTGAATGGTGCATTCCTGTACTACTCTAATACTGTATAGAAAACCCACTGAATTTATGTGGCTATAGAAATTGACAGACTTTTGTAGCAATGGTGTCTGGCCCATCATTGCATAAAAGAACTCCTGAAAGTCAGACCAAAAGAACCACAGCAGACTTCCTCTGGTTGCCTGCAATATATAATACTCTTATAGCTAAGGGTCCACACTTTTTTTTTTGCAATCAAGGGTCATATCTGATTATAGTCCTTGATGCTGTTTTTATTATTTTTTATGTCAGTAGCCAAGGGCTGAAGCAGGTGGAGAGATGGCTTTATGACATCATTCAAGTAGGCAAGGCTAGGATTTCTCTCTCTGTGCTACATGCTTAAATTCTTTGTTCCTCTTCCTTCTTATGGGAACTGAATATGGAATTGTGGCAGTGATGTTTGGCAGCTTTCCCCTGACTTTTGGCAGTATTACCTCCCAGGATTCCAGGAGCTAGAAAAATGATTACTCTAGGAGCACATGCATGTCATAATTTGCCTGGCCTAGCTGTAGCATCCATCAACAAGTGTAATATAAACTACTGCTGGAGGCATGCATTGGTTGAGCTGTTATTTTCCTACAGAAGAGTCAAGGCCACGGGGCCAAAAAGTTTGGTGTTTTATTTATTTTTTATTCTTTGGTTGTCCAAAGAGAGGGCTTATGCGTTTCTCCAAATGGAAGTGTTCAGATGCTGGTTGCATCTTCTCCCCCAAACCGGTATGAATTTTAATATGACCATTAATCCATATATTGCATGATAGCGGAAATGCCACACAATTTATCTTCACTTGTGATAAGAGACGGCCTAACCAGCCAAGCCCACTTTCAGCTAAACCCCGATCTCCTGGCTCATGAAGACAAATGCTGTAATAGCAGGGTTTGGATGTCGGGAATCATTGTAGCCACCGATGGATAGATTAGGTATCACTGTGTGTGCATGTTTCTTCTGTTCTCATATAATAGAATTGTGGACACACAACCTTGATTCCTGAAATTGTTATCTGTCATATAATGAACTGCAGCATTATGTCTGGCCAGCCCTTGGAGAGGACAATGTGCAGGGAGATGCAGAGGATTGCAGGAAATAATGTTTTGATTCATTAAGTGCTGCTTCCCCACCTCTTTTAATTAGCCAGTACTACAGCTTAGAGCCAAAGGACACTGTACCATTTGAAGGACTTATTCTTTGGAATGAGACCCCAAGGCAGTGCCTTTAACACTTCAGGTCATTAACATTTTTGTGATAATTTATATTTTTAATCAAGTCCTGCCATGTTCTTATACTTTCCTTGGTTGCTAATATTGATCTTTTCCCAAGAGATAGCTGCTTTTTAAAGGAGGGGTAACAAGATATACACACTGTATCTAAGCTAAATGAAAGTTTATGAAATCCTCTGGGAAGTTTTCAGATTAAAATTGAAAGGCATTTTTTTCTATCACTGCTCTGCAGCTGTAACTGTCTTACCTTAAAGAAGTACCACAATTGGTCTTTAGATAATGGGTCAGGAGACACACTAAAAGAACAAAAACAAAAAGAAGGAGGGATCATGACAAAGAGAACAAAAATCTGGATTTAATTTAAATGCCATTAAAATTGTTTAGAGACCCAGTTTGGTGTAGTGGTTAAGGCATCAGGCTAGAAACCAAGAGTCTGTGAGTTCTTGTCCCGCCTTAGGTACAAAGCCAGCTGGGTGACCTTGGGCCAGTCACTCTCTCTCAGCCCTAGGAAGGAGGCAATGTCAAACCACTTCTGAAAAACCTTGCCAAGAAAACTGTAGGGACTTGTCCAGGCACTCTCCAAGAATCGGACATGACTGAACAGATTAAACAAATTGTTTAGTATAGTTAATATGATCGCTTCCAATATATTAATAATAATAAGAAAAATATTTTCCTCTTCTGGTCCTCCTAATACGGTATACTGAGATCTGCATACAAAGGCTTTTGGTTTGTTTTATTTAGTTTTTAATGTGGTATTTCAGTGTAACTCCTGGTGGCACTATTTTACAGCCTATCAATGACCAATATTTCCATAGTTTGGAGTTCTAAAGTTGTGTTTGCCAGCCTGCAATTTTGCCAGTCCAGAGATGGTGGCCATGAATCTTCTGCTTCAAACAGCATCCAGTTTAGGGACCCAGTGGGTACTGCCTATCTCCTTATTCCTTGGCATGCCCTTTGCTGGGCCCAGCTGCCAGTGCTCTGGGTTCATTGTTCCATTGTGCCATGCCAGTAACATGAAAAGGATGTTTGTCATTAAAACATTATGGCTTTATGATAACTGATTCTTGAAATTACTGTATTTTTATTTTTCTTAACTAGAATTCTAGTGCTTGTTTTTGTGAGCATCATTAATATCTTAACCGATGAAGCTGCATTGGCTAAGATCCCAGAATATTACATATATTCCAGAGCACTGGGAATATTATAAACATCCTATAAGTAGGTGGAAAGTAGGTTGAAAAGGATTATTTTGAGAAGGAAATGGTCAGGATATATATTAAAGCTGAGAAAAAGAAGTTAAGCAAGGAGAGCCAGTTCATCTAATGTACAACAGGGAGGATGGTACACTTTGCTTGATAATTCTGCTAAAGCCTCACCCAACCACTGAGCATGCTTAGCTGGAGTCTTCAAGCACCTACACAAAGCAGTTAAAATGTGTAATGTATGTCTTACTTAAATAAAAAAAAATGTGCATCACCCAGAGTTGTCCTAGAGTTGAGTGGTCTTAAAGGTTTAAATAAATAAATCACTTTCCTTATTGTATCATTATGCTATTGTAAATGTCAGCATATTTATTAAATTCCAAGTGCGGATAATAACCTATACAGCCCTATGAGGCTTAGCACTGGAATACATTGGATAGTGTCTTGCTAGAATTGAGTCTACCCATGTGGTCTGAACACCCAGGGAAGTCCTCTGAGGGTCTCTGAGAGTCTCCCCACCTTATGAAGTTCATGGATGATAGGTGAAATAACAGGCCTTCTCTGTGGTTGTCTCCATACTTTGGAGCATGCTACCTCCAAAAGTATGCTCAGACCCTTTCCTCCTCATGTTCTACAAGGTGCTTAACACCATTTGATTCCACCATGCCTTTGATTCTGATTGATCCTGCATTGCCTATTTATTTTATATTTTCTTACTGTTTTTATTCTGTTCTTTATTGGTATTTGTTGTAAATTGCCCAGAAACATATGGATTGGGATTGTTGATAAATACCATTAAATAAACAAATAGTCCAGCTCAAAAGAACCTTCAGATAAATTATTTGAAAAGGAACACATGGTAGTAGGAAGCACATTAAAATAGTGCAAGTATATGAAATATTCCAAAATCAACAATTGTAACAACAAAAGTTACAGATATCAATGAGATTGAAATATTAGGCAGAAATAGTAGACAATAAACTGTGTGAAGATTGATGTTTTAAGATTCAGTTTGAATATGATTCAATCCATTTATTCCTCTGATTTGACTTTGAACTGATTGTGTATTGATGTGCTGAATCATCTGGGTGCTTTTAAACTGCATCAACGATTTGATGGATATTTATGCCATGCATGTGTATGGGCAACCATATTTTTTAATGAACTGAATCAATAATTTAAATCAAAGCTATGCAATTTGAGGATTCACAGTTATGATTAGATTTGACTGGACTTCTTGTCAAACCAACAATCTGAAGCCATATTCGAATTGGTTTCATTTGTTATCAAACCAAAAATTTGAATCAAATATTGGGGGAGTCACACAGCCCTAGCAGTTAGCACAGAAGCAGTTGAGTCTTGTCCCTTTCCATGATCATAAGGAAGTTCATTTTGGCATGGAACTACAATGTGGTATAGCAGTTCAGATATTGTACAGGTAACAGGTTCAAACTGACTGGATAAACTTGGGGCAGTCACTATCACTCAAATTAAAATCTCACAAAGCGATGATTGTGGGGCTAAAATGAGAGGAGTCTTCTCCCCTAAAGAATCTTAATATCTCAGAAGGCAGGTAGGATACAAATGTAGCAATAAATACCTAAAAAAATATGGAGATATTCATTTTAAATAAATAATCTCTTTCTAATAACATCTATCAGCAGGTTTCATTCAAATCACATTTGCAAGGTTCTCTTCCAGGAAATCATTTTGAGGATTTTTAGGCAAGTCCAAAAAGTTTGATAAGATTGATGAAGTTTCTTTGAAGATTTTTGCAAGATGCGTGCTTGCTTGCTTGCATGCTATACACACACACATACGCACACACACCCCTATATGTCTGTGTGTGTGTGTGTGTGTGTGTATACTGTATTTCTCATGCCAATAGTTCATAAATGAATCATTATTTATACGTCAAAAGTTAGAAAGTATACTGTTTTGTTGTTGTTGTTCCAAAATTCTGAGATACAGTATAGGATTGAGGGAGCAGAAGCAAAATAAAACAACCATGATTAAATTTATGGAGTATAAACGATTGTGCTACTAGTAATGAATAATTTTACTTGCTGAAATTATACACTAACTGATGATTAGCTGGCTGGGTGACCTTGGGTCAGTCACTCTGTCTCAGCCCAACTCCCCTCACAGTATTGTCACTGTGGGGAAAATAGGAAGAAGAAGGAGTATTATGTATATTCTCTGCCTTGAGTTATTTATAAATAATAATTACAGTGGGATAAAAATAAAATAAATAAATAAATCTATCCTCGAAGATAATATTGAACTTGAATCATGACTGTGCCTTCAGCATTCTTTGAGGGCCTATGAGCATAAAGAATAAATTCATGTGAACAAGAATCTTTCTCATCCATATATGCTGTGACTTTACTTCAGACTATAAAATAGCAACATTGACTGTGTGGACACCAAAGATTATGACCATCAGTTAGTGGGGCAATAGCATGTTGTAACTAATAAATGTGATCCTTCTTGCCCCCTTTGCTCAATGAACATCTCATTTAAACTTAGTCCTATTGTTAGTTCCGGAGTGTTTAATTCCTGAATCACACAGACATTTACAGGCATTGGTGGAAAAAAAATAGCAGTGGCATTTGGATATAATCTCAGTCCCCAATGTCTTGGACTTGGACCTTCTTTCATACTACTATAACTTTGACTTTTTCTGATGATGTAAAAATGACATCCTTTATTGGAATCCAAGGTAAGAAGTTTCCGTTTTTCATTGAAAATAAATGGGATGCACTTTGCAGAACCATAATTATTTTATGGTATTTACTTTAGTGAAAAGCTCAAACATCCCCCCTCCCCGCATTACAGGGGGAAACTGTTTTAAAGACAAAGAACAATATACCTTTGTATAGCAGGTATGGACTGACTGGCGACTGGGGTGTACTTTTAGTGTAGGGTGGGAAGTTGTGGTTGGGGAGACATGCCTTTATTAGATATCCATCATCCCAAGGTCAATGACAAATCAGTGACACAGAAAAGACATACATGTCCTATTTAAGGAGCAGAGCACCAAAATCAAGCTCATAAGTTCCTTTGCACAAAAATCCATATTTTATATTACTCCAAACATTCTTTTTCAGGAAACTAAATTGTAAGGGAAGTTGGAAACTTTTCTAGTGATTGTTAGATAGTTAAAATGAAACTTGTCAATATCCTGAAAGTCATTTGATGATCTACTGCCTGCCACTCCTGTTCTACAGCAAATATATCCTGTCTCCTAAATTATATGCCATATTTCTAGACTGGGAATTATTCATTGATTGTCTGGATAAAATTTAGATAGATTACCTTGGTCATTTTCATTAGAATTTAACATTCATTTCAACTGTGACGTTATACATTTTTTATAGCCCTTCTATTATAGGAATTTGAGAATGGGATATGTTTAAGGAAAATTTAAAATCAAGGTAAAAGAAAACAGAATAATAAAACATAAAAAAAAAACAGTAAGAACTTAAGAGTCAGCTTCTGTTTTAATCAAAACGTATTTTGTTTATAAGGAAGAATAATGTGGCCTTTCTATGAATCTTAGTGTTCTTTAAGAAATGGAGATGCCACAAAAACTATTGAAAGAAGAAGAGGAAGAGGAAGATCTCCAAAAAAAGAGGGCAAGACTAGCTAGAATATGGATGTCATTTTTAATATAAACAATGGAAATTCCTTATCTTCAACCACACCAACTTTGGATCCATCCATTGTGTTGTGCCTCATCATCCTTCCCAGTTTTGGTTTGAAAGAGAGAAATGGAGGCACCCTGTTTAAAGATGCTTGTTTCTTGTATGTTCATTTTCTGTTGCCTCTATCATGGTCTCCACTTTCTGATTTTCTTAGTAATTCTAGTCTCATCTTCTTTACCCATGCACACTATTCAGATGAATTAATATACTGTACTCACCTGCCATGTACTAACATAGTAATACCATTTGTTGGATCAGACTTGGCCTTCTTTCTAATATAGGCCTTGAAGTGTCTTCCATTATTATGTTAAAGTTTCTTCTCCTGTGACAAGATATCTGAAATAAGTTACTAAGTAGCTCTGGCTACAGATCTGCAGTGCAGATTTGCATTGTCTTACTAGAGGGACCGAAGCTGAATTGATCATCCATGTTGCTGTAGCATAATTCCCGTCACTTAGAGAACGTTAACTGGCATTCTACCAGTTGTTCATTCAACCTTTGTACAAGTACCTTTGACTTCTGCGCTTAGGCTTTTGGCAGGCTCTTCTAACTCCCAAAGAATGTCTCCAGCTTATTCACATCAGCAGTTGCTAGGGTTTTTTCTGACTTATCACCCAGCTTTGATCTTAATTTTATGTCACTTGCTTCCCCTAAAATCATCTGGAGCTGGGTTTTTTTTTTCTTCTTGATTGTACTATTGCAACATGTACAAATATTGTATGCAGAAGTGCCTGTGACCTATTAATTGCTCAGCAGTGATAGATCTGCTAATAACGTGCTTGCAGTTCTCACTGTGCTGTACTTTGTAACACTCGGAGTTTAATTGAAAATACACTCTGACCTTGGTTTTGTTCACTGGGCACAGAAAGGACATAATTGCTGTGAAGCTGCTGAGAGACATTATTCCAAAATGTCATATTGCTAATTTTGGCAGTATAAGTCCCTCGTACTGAAAGAAAAGTCCCCAAATCCAAATATAAAAAAGCAGTGTGTCACTGTTCTGTAAAATATTGATAAAACAAGTAATTGTCCAAAAAAAAAAAATCAACTTCTTATTTCTTGGTACCTCTGTTGTTTTCAAAATGCCATAGTTGTATAATAATTTGATTTCTTCTAGTGATCTAATCCTCATTCATAATTACATAAACAGCTTTTAAACTGCAGACCACAAAAATATCCATACTCCATTCTTACCTTCAGAAGGTTTCCATAGTTACAAAGGACAAGAGATATAATTACCATTTGCTGGACAGAGGATTCTTAACAGCATCTCCACTTTCATATGTAATTGTGATTTTCCTCCCAAATACATTCTCTTGGATAAACTGAAGGACATGCTTATGTGATCAAATTCAGAATGAAGTTTGGAAGTACCTCTAAATACAAGTTCCTCTTGTATTTCATTCTTGGATTTTAGTATATCATCATTTGCATCATTCCTGGAATGTCTTATCTTTATGGTGTCTACCACCACTCATTGCCAGAACATCCTTGTGTAAATGTAATCCCCCATTATCTTTTTCATACAGTATTGCCATAAATACATGTGAATGCTACCTATGAGGGGGGACAGGGAAGAGGGTTGAGTCTTCCACATATTATTGGAATCAATTTTGTATTAACCCCCTCCCCCAACAACCTCTCCTTTGATCAGGGAAGGTGAGAGTTGTATTTAACATCTGGAAGATCAAAATTCCCACCCATGCTATAAAGATTTTTTTTTAAGTAATGGATGGGATTAAATTCTTAGTTGTGAGTTCAGCACTTAGGACGTCACTGATATTTGTTTTTTTATTTGTTTATTTGTTTTGTTCATCATAATCTTCTCAAAACTGAATCATAGATGCCATGTCGTTCTAGTCCTGTATTCCAAATATTAAAATTCAGATAAAGTTCTTTATGTATCTATGAGTGCCTGAATATGAAACATTTATGTGTAGATGTCCTTTGAAACCAGACCACTAGAAAAACAAGTTCCTTGTCTAAAAATAAGTAGCACCATATACTGATCAAATGGTCATATTAAGATTTGGGGAAACTAGATTAGTTACCGTTAAGGCCTGACATTATATTTCTGTCTCATAACCTACAAAGTGTTGTGATAATAAAATATAGACAAGACAGCCAGATGCCATTTTGAGATACTTTGAGAAATTAGAATATAAGTAAACAAAGTAGATTATCACTCATTGAAATATTATGGTTATTTTATGTTTAAAAACACAGGAAACTTTGCAAGCAGTGAAGCATGCACTAAGAAATATGGTCTTCAAAGATTTGCAGTTTCTAGAATGTGTGTTACAACTGCCCTGTGTCTTCTTGTTCCTCACATCTTATCAGTCAAGAAGTCAATGAACAAGGAAGGAAATACCACCAATCAGTAGGTTACTTCCTTAGGTCTACTGTACAATTTAGGTTTTCTGTGGTCTCTTTGCTGTCCTCTAGTGATTGTCTGGATTTTTGCAGACCAGATATGAGAGTTATAATCTTTAGATAAAAGGAGGGTTGGAATTATTTTGGCCCTACTGGGCAAATGTTAACTCCTCATGTCCTTAGATTTTCTTAGTTCAGTGCTGAAAGAAATATTGTAGGTTAACAATAAAAATATCAAATCATTGTTTTCTTTAAAGCCAGAATCTCAGAAGTTAAAAGATCTTCCAAAGCCAAAGAAATGCATCTTTAAAAAGGGGGCTTGAAAATGCAGCCTTGGTATTTTGAAGTCTTTTTAAATTATTATTTATGTGCACTCTTCCTAAATATTAAGGTTGGGATCCAATATCAGTAATGCTTGGAATATGCTAAACAATCAATTTAATAGATAAGGCATGAGAATGCATGCATTCTTAAAATGGGGAAAGAAATGCTGAGTATATGGCACATACTCATTCAAAAGCTCTTCCCTTGCCAGGGATTATTGATTTCCCTAAGAGTGGCATTTGCGGGGGAGAGGGGTGTCAAAAAAGTTCTAGTCATTCAAAAGAAAAGGTATGTGACAAAATTGTATACATTTTTCTGTATAAGTAGTCTTACTGTATCCCCTATGGTTTAACCTCAACACCGTATTTAGGATTGTAAATGTAAAAATAACATTCAGAACCAAGTCCATACCCACAATGACTGCATTTTACAAACATTTAATTCTGATTTTTTATCAGACACTGGGCAGCTGGATCAATTCCACTTGGTGCTTTGAACAGTTCCCTTTGTTCGATCCTAGTTCACAGAATTATAAGCTTGATTCTGTTTTTAGGCAACAACTAGCCCTGGGTAGCTTCTCCAGTCATTTGTGTAAATGTGTTAGCTCTTCCAAGTAATATACAAGTTGATTTCTATAAAATGTTTCATTAACTGTGCATTAAATAATATAATAAATGCATTTCAAATTATGAAGCATGATGCTGTCCCTTGTCTGCCACCCCCTGCAGCTGCCTTTGTATACCAGATCGCCTGTATTTGTACTGAATCTTTGTTTTCAGAAGAATGGAGACTAGTACATCTCTGCTAATACACCTTACTTAGTGCTTATTGTTCATTTATGCTCATCACAGTTAAAGAATGAAAGCTAACTCATTGCATATAAGTCTGCAGTGAACAACAGTGATTATCATTATCATTATCATTATTATTATCATTATTTTTAAAAAAGCCTGGAAGCATGTTTCCAAGAAAGAAGAGGGGGAAATGGTATTCTTAAATTGATCCAAGCAGTTTTGCTTTTTCTGAAAACGTATACGGGCTCATAGGCCATACAATAAGATATCTCAACTCTTATTGATTGGATTAGCATATACAATAGTTTTCTTAGCTACAATATGAAAGTGGTTTGCCATTGCCTTCTTCCAAGATTCTTTTTTTTTTTTAAATTGACTTCTCAATCTTACCTACAGCTCTGTGATTTCCTGGTATTTTCTGTATAAGCTCTAACCAAGTTAAACTTTCTAGCTTTTTCCAGTCAACCAGAGAGAACTAGGTATTGCCACCACCTATAAGCCAGCATGCTTGAATACCCCAACAATTATTGACGTTGCTTACTGAACTCTCACGCTTACAGCAACAGCACAGAAGAACGTCCCTATGATCATAACCGTTGCCTTGGGCCTTATAGTTGGGAACCTGCTGCACTGTACTTAAGCCATTGAGGGGCCCTACTCACAGTCACTCATGCCCTAGTCACCTCCTGGTTGGACTACTGTAATGCACACTACATGAGGCTGCCCTTAAAGAGTATCCAGAAATTCCAACTGGTACAAAATGCAGCAGCGTGGACAGATGTCTGTTTCTAGTAGAACACACTTTCTGTCTCTGCTCTATGAACTCTATTGGTTACCATTCTGTTTCCAGGTCCAATTCAAGGTGCTGATTTTGACCTTTAAAGCCCTACATGGCATGGGACTGGGTTATTTGAGGGACTGTCTCTCCCCGATTACATCTGCCCATCCCACCAGATCTAGCAAAGAGGGCATACTATGGATTCCATCATCTAGGGAGCTACATTTGGTGGGCCCTAGGTGGAAGGCCTTTTCTGCTGTGGTACCCATGTTGTGGAATACCCTCCCCCCTGAGGTGAGGATGGCTCCATCACTTTTGACTTTCTGAAGGTCCCTCAAGACCTGGTTGTGCCATTAGGCCTGGGAACCCCAGGGGACTGGTGAATTGGTGAGTTGGCTCCATTATTACTTACATCCCTTTGCCCACTTCTTTTTAGCCTTGTTTTTTATAGTTTTAGCCCTCTTTTTTATAGTTTTTAAATAATAATAACAATAATAATGATAATGATGATGATGATGAAGATATTAATGATGATAATAATAATTGTTTTGGGTGTTTATTAACTGTTTTTTTAGCTTTTTTGTATGCCACTCAGGGTCACTTGTTTTGTGAGATGGGCACATATATATATTTAACAAATAAACAAACAAACAAACCTATGACACTGCTAAGAGGCTGTTATTGACATTCGGTTTCTACAGCATAGGCCCAGATAATTTTTTGCAGCTGAAATTAAGCATGAGAAATAAAGCTGTGAGTAATTTACTTGGTGTTCCCCACCATATATCTATAAGCTATGATTTTGGGGTATACAAGCACTCTGTAGACCTGCACAAAACAAAGAAACTGGTCTGTTCTGATCAAATACCTTTAAACTGAAAGAAATCCTCATTTACAATTTACAGCGTTGTTACTGCCAATGTGACGTTACTATGGTGGTATATTGGATGCACCTCTGAAATCTGTTGACTTCCTTAGCCTTAAGATGGATAGCTGTCTTCAGCCAAATCTAATTTAAATGTATTTCAGTTAATGGAGATTAGGCATAGATCTGATGACATTATTGTATCATGCAGTTTACATCAGGCCTGGACTTTTTTGATGTGTGGTTCATAGAAACATAAAGAAGGATTCATTAGCAAAATGGAAATTGCCAGGAGAGCAGATCCAGCCCCCACATCTACTTTACCTTCCAAAGATGTCATGAAAGGGCTAGGGTTTTGAGAATATGTATGGAATTCTAGGGGAGAGAGGGAATAGAAAACATCCTTTGAGTAGACAAAAAACCATTATATGATTTTAATGATTTTTATATCTTCCAAAATCCTTTTTCAAACAGAACTTTTCAAAGAATTATGCTTCTTATTGACTTGAGGGGACCTCTGCAATTTTTAAAATTTTAAATAGGTTTTAAATGGTTAAGTCAATTATAATTTAAACAATTCTAATTTTATCTCTGATTTTATACTTTTATTTTAAGCAGAAAGATCTTAGGTAAAGGTAAAGGTTTCCCTTGACGTAAAGTCCAGTTGTGTCCGACTCTAGGGGGCGGTGCTCATCTCCGTTTCTAAGCCTTGGAGCCGGCGTTGTCCATAGGACATTTCCGGGTCATGTGGCCAGCATGACTCACGGAACGCCGTTACCTTCCCGCCGAAGCGGTACCAATTAATCTACTCACATTTGCATGTTTTCGAACTGCTTGGTGTGCAGAAGCTGGGATGAGCAACGGGAGCTCACCCCGCCGCGCGGTTTCGAACCGCCGACCTTCCGATCGACAGCTCAGCGGTTTAACCCGCAGCGCCACCGCGTCCCTTAGTTGTTGAAAATATAAATAGATCTTAGTTGTTGAAAATATAAACAATGAACGAATGAATGGATGGATGGATGGATAAACGGATGAAGGAATGAAGTAACATACTTAGATGAGCAATCCAAGCATTATGGACTGTCATGATCAAAAGTATCTTTCATGTATATCTTCACCCTTGCCAGGGTGGGATGGTGGAATCTAGAGCCTATTTCTCAATAATTCAACCTGTGTTGATAATAACAAAAGCGACAATGCAGGAGATATCAGCACACTTAAGAGCAGCACTAGAGCCATTTGTCTATGACTGTATTAGACAAAGAAGGCACCCCTCAAAGAAGCATGAGACTCAAAACATGCTGGGTTCATTTCAATAAATAGTCCCCTTCTCTCTCTCCCTCTCTCTCTCCCATTTCTTTCCCCCCCCCCCACTTCTGTGCTTTAAGCTCCAATCCTGAAGCATTTCCAAAATGCCAAGAAGCCTCTTAATATTTGTTTACTGCCGAAAGCCGGTATCAAATATTCCCATATCTGCATAAATTCACAAGTTAATTATTTTTTTTCTAAATAGATTGTTACATGGACAGTAATATATTTTTATCCTATTTTTTCAAAGTACAAGACTTCCCCCATGGCTGTAAAATTAAACAGTTCAAAGCTTTAAAGGAAAACCTTTCGCAGATAGTATTTTTGTTTTACTAAACACATGTATTGTGTATCCGTGTGCTCTGGGTTATAAATGTGCTTGGAGCATGCTGTAATTTATAAGGCTTCACTTTGGGCTGATTTATAGGAAATTTCATTAATCTCTACAGCACAGAGACCTTGCAGTAAGCAACAGATTCAAAATGAATTCAGAACTGGGGGTTTAGGAACAACCTCAAATGAATCAGGACTCAGAGATTTTGAATGGTAATGACAATTTGCAAAGTTGAAAGTTCTTTTTTCACTTATCCAAAGATCTGAAAGAAATGATTTTGGGATTTTGCCAACCCTGCATCTGGTACACATTTACTAATGACAGTTTCCATCCTGTAGTGGTCAAAATATGAGGATAGGGTACAATGTGTATCAGGAAATAGGATCACTTTTTTATATCTGTTTCCTGAAATAGGCAAATAATAAGTATTCTATCAGCAGAGATATTCAAGGAATAAAGGCTTTTCTTGGCCATCCTTTGGCACAAATAATCAATGAATGATTTTCTTCATGGAGATTTGCAAGCCTAAATATGATTCATAGCAAGGTTCCCCCCCCACCACAAAAAAACCCAGTGTGTTCTAGGTAACTTAACCCAATCAATTATACTCTCAAAACTTCTGTAGAGAACCAGGATGGGGAGGGCTGATATACTGAGTGCTTAAATTACATATAAATGGTGGGATGTACACTAAATAAATAAAGTGTAAGGGCTGCATTTAAATCTGCTTTTTCACTTCTTTACTTTTGCTCACTTTGTGGCTTAGTGAACTAAAAGAAAAAAAAAACATTAAAAAGCCATTAAAGAAGTGTACATACAGGTTGCTTTCTCAATCTCTGATTCCATTATCCATGGTTTTGCTTATCCGCAATTGCTAAAAAGAGATCAAATCTTTGCATCCATGATAAGGGTTTTACATATCTGTCCTTTGGGGCTAATTTTTTTGTTACTTTTGCATGTGCAAAATGGCAGATGGGCTTTTGCATACACTTGGGCACACATCAAGTACACTCTTCAAATCTTCAAATCTTATTATTATTTGTGGGTGCTAGGCTAGAACGAAACCTCTGTAAGTAAGAAAAGCTAGTATAAACCATTTGTTTGGGTTTTTCATTTCACTTTGTGACATGCTTGGTAAAAAGTTTATATTCCATTCTTGTTTTCTTATATTTATACACATGTGTATGCACCCAGAAGGTTGAACACAGACAAATTGGTCAGATATTTTACCTTGGATGGGCATGGACAACTCACATGCTAAACTGCTTTATTTGGAATGCTTGTCAATAGATGAAAAATATAAAGGTGCTCATTTTGATGATTCAGTCATCATTTTATCCTTATCCAAAGGCTGATTTTATGGCTCTCCATCTTCAATTTTAGAAGTTCTGTTACAAATGGATGCTGATTTCCAGCAGTTGTTCTCTAGATCCAATAGCTAAAAATCCAAATGAGTCCCTAAAAAACAAATTCCAGAAAAAGGTTCTGAATGTTCTTCTTTAAATAAAATTATTACAGTGGTGAATTATAATATACTGCCATCTTTAAATTAATTATAAATGAAGTTTTTAATAGTCATTTAAATGGTGTTTTAATTAGACATATATTTATTGAAATGTATAATTCAATTCTTATTATTTAGCTTAATTTTCAGATTTTATAAGTCGTTAATTCAGTCTTTGGCTTCAGATGTCTTGGACTCTTATTCTTAATTCCCAGCCAACACAATGGTGGCTAAGAATTGGATCAGCTAAAGTTCAATACATCTGGAATGCAGGCTGAGAAGAATGAGTTAGCTTAAAAATAATGGTCATAGTTCTGCAGTCTTAGCCAAAACAGGATTTTAAATAGGCATTTTTTCCTAATAGTTAGAATTATATTTAATTATACACTTTATTCCTTTTACAAGATCTTTTTTGCAGCTAAAGAAAAACCTCAAAGGATCAAGGGGTAATTTTAAGCTGTACTTATGTTAATAATCACTCCCTGATAAGTTTGTATCTAGGTAGTTGTATGTACTGGTTATACAGTATATGAACATCTTTTTTTAAAAAATGTGTGGTTGCACAATTATAAGTATGAAATAAAAATGTAATATTTGACACTAATATTGCTGTTTTCTTTTTCCTTTAGAATATTGGAACTCCTGAAGGACCAACTCCAAATAAATTATGAATGTTGAACAAGATGACCTTACATCCACAGCAGATAATGATAGGTCCTAGGTTTAACAGGGCCCTATTTGACCCCTTGCTTGTGGTGCTACTGGCTCTTCAACTTCTTGTGGTTGCTGGTTTGGTCAGAGCTCAGACTTGCCCTTCTGTCTGTTCCTGTAGCAATCAGTTTAGCAAAGTAATTTGTGTGCGAAAGAATCTGAGAGAGGTCCCTGATGCTATATCTACTAACACACGGTTACTGAATCTCCATGAGAACCAAATTCAAATAATCAAAGTCAATAGCTTCAAACACCTGAGGCACTTAGAAGTCTTGCAACTGAGCAGGAATCACATTAGAACAATTGAAATTGGGGCCTTCAATGGTCTGGCTAATCTCAATACTTTGGAACTCTTTGACAATCGTCTTAGCACCATTCCTAATGGGGCATTTGTGTACTTGTCAAAACTGAAGGAACTTTGGTTGCGAAACAACCCCATTGAAAGTATTCCTTCTTATGCTTTTAATAGAATCCCTTCCCTGAGGAGATTAGATCTGGGGGAATTAAAAAGGCTTTCATACATCTCAGAAGGTGCCTTTGAAGGTCTATCCAATTTGAGGTATTTGAACCTTGCTATGTGCAACCTTCGGGAGATCCCTAACCTCACACCACTTGTAAAACTGGATGAGCTAGATCTTTCTGGGAACCACTTAACTGCTATCAAGCCAGGGTCTTTTCAAGGGTTAATGCACCTGCAGAAATTGTGGCTGATCCAATCCCAGATTCAGGTGATTGAAAGGAATGCCTTTGATAACCTTCAGTCACTAGTAGAGATCAATCTGGCCCACAACAATCTAACACTACTGCCTCATGACCTCTTCACACCTCTCCGTCTGGAAAGAATCCACCTTCATCATAACCCTTGGAACTGCAACTGTGACATCCTGTGGCTCAGCTGGTGGATTAAAGACAAAGCACCCTCCAACACTGCATGCTGTGCCCGTTGCAATACACCTCCCAGCTTGAAAGGAAGGTACATTGGTGAGCTGGACCTGAATTACTTCACATGCTATGCTCCAGTGATTGTGGAGCCACCAACAGACCTCAATGTCACTGAAGGCATGGCTGCTGAGCTTAAATGCCGAGCATCGACATCCCTGACCTCTATATCTTGGATTACTCCAAATGGATCTGTTATAACACATGGGGCTTATAGGGTTCGGATTTCTGTGCTCAGTGATGGCACGTTAAATTTTACAAGGGTAACCGCTCAAGACACAGGCTTGTATACATGCTTGGTGAGTAACTCTGTTGGGAATACTACGGCTTCTGCAACTCTCAATGTAACCGCGCAGGAGTGTATTACTTATTTTTCAACCATCACAGTAGAAACTGTGGAACCTTCTCAGGATGAGGCACGGACCACAGAACAGGTTTGGCCCACACCGGTTATTGATTGGGACACCACCAATGCAACAACCTCTCTCACACCACAGAGCACAAGGTCAACGGAAAAAGCATTCACAATTCCTGTGACAGATTTAAGCAATGGGATCCCAGGAATAGATGAGGTTATGAAGACTACCAAAATCATAATTGGTTGTTTTGTGGCAATCACTCTTATGGCTGCTGTGATGTTGGTCATTTTTTACAAAATGAGAAAACAACATCACCGGCAAAATCACCATGCTCCAACACGGACTGTAGAAATCATTAATGTGGATGATGAACTTACAGGTGATACACCTATAGAAAGTCATTTGCCCATGCCAGCAATAGAGCATGAGCACTTAAACCACTATAACTCTTACAAATCTCCTTTCAACCACACAACAACAGTTAACACAATAAATTCCATACACAGTTCAGTGCATGAACCATTATTGATCCGAATGAACTCTAAAGACAATGTACAAGAGACTCAGATCTGAACCATTTGCAGATTTAAGGGGGAATTTAAAACAAAAGGACAGTTTATTAAAAAAAAAAATGACACAGATGACTGGGCTAAATCTACTGTTTCAAAAAAAGTGTCTTTACAAAAAAAGAAATTTATTTATTAAAAATTCTATTGTGAGCGAAAGCAGACAAAATTATGTGTATTCCTCAGAACCTCTTTTTGCTGCATTTATTTACCCTATCCTACTGATCTCCCATTCCTTTCTTCTTTCCCCTTCCTTCCCCTTCTATCCCATTTGCCATATTTTTCATAGAACAACTTGATTCTCTAAAGAACTGGTCTAGGAATTTTTGTAAGAATTCTGTTAATGCTTTGGGAATTTTTATGGTGAATTCTAGTGGTGAGATTCGGTCTATTTTGTCTTTTTCATTTCATTTTCTTCTCATGCCCTTTTTGAAATGGTTCAGTGAGGAAATGGATGTTAGCAGTAGATTCATAAGAACAATCAAGGAACAGAAACAAACAAACAAAAAGTATTTTATTTTTCTTTTATTTTTTCACATTTCTGTATTTCCTGAAGGGATCATTCTGTGGAAGGAAAAAAAAAAATCCAAGAAATTAATTTTCATGTGAGCATCTATAAAACCCATGATCTTTTAAACAACTCTAGAACCAGGATTTGTAGTTCAAACACTAAAATAAGATTATAAATAAAAAAAAGTGTTGGTTTTTTTCTGTACTCATTTAGTGTGATGTTAAAATGACAAAAGGTGGTTCCACATTTCACATTTTTTTCCTTCATCATTCCATTTATTTCCAATAATAATAATAATAATAGTAGGAATATTATAGCAACATTTTGGACTTTAACTGAAAATAATAATACACTTACTTATTTTTTTTACATAATAAGCATACCATGACTGAAAAGTAGAGATCACAGTCAATAAATCAGGAAATTTACTGGGGTTAAATATAAGAAATGAATTTATTGAAGAAATGAATGAAAGTTTTATCTTGACATTTATTTGATCAGAATTTTTCATGAGATAAAATCATTTTTTCCCCTGGAATGCTCTAGAAAGTCTGCCTCAGATTTCAGGCTGCTGAAAGCATCCAAACTCATTCTTGATTGGACATCAAAGGAATTGCTTTCTTTGTTAAAAAAAAGGGGGGGATATCCATTTCATGTTTGAAGGTAAGACTAACCACAGAAAGAAAGAAAGAAAGAAAGAGAAAGAAACAAAGAAACAAAGAAACAAAGGGAAAGAAAGAAAGAATTTGATGGCCAGAAAAATAATATATTTGAGGGGGAATTTGTTACCCAAAGTTCTCAAACTACCGGTCCAAATAATTTGATCCAGCACTAATCTTAACCATGTGTTGGAATGTGGCCTTAATTTGTAAATAAAGGTTATAATTAACCACAAGTAAATATTAATCTACTTTTTCTGGCTTTGGTGGTATCTTCTATAGCAAGCCAAGGACATCAACAAAGGGTTCAGATTTCATAAGGCTTGTTTGATTATATATTATTAACCTCTAGTTCTAGCCAACTTTTTTTATAGTTCATATGAATTGAAGATTTTATTTATTTATTTTGATTGCATGAAAACACAGCTGCAAATATGGATGCTGTTTGCTATTTAGCTCAACTGAAATATGGCTGAGCAAGATAAGTTAACAAATAAAATTGCGACATTAAAACTCCCAGGGAACAGTATTCAACAACAGGAATTAATGAAAAAAATAAAGATGAACAGATTCCTTTAATTATTTTTCTTTTTATCTGACTCTGACCAAATCCAAGTGAAAAGTATACATTAGTAGGCTTTTTCTGCAATGAAACTGTATTTCTTAATTAAAACAATATGGACAATGGTTCAGAAGATCCATTGGATTCATTCCAGCCGGGGGCTCCATTCAAGGTCATGCCTTTCCATGTCTTTTAGAAAGCAGTAATTATTTATCAGAGTTATGATGTAGAAGTTGAAAACTGCAATCCAAGCCATTACAATCCAAGTCCCTGACCTCGCCAAATGTTCTCTTAACTCATCCAGGATGAGTCCAACATTTTTTTGTCAGCTAGATCTCAGCCTTCCCAAAGTTCTGCTTTTGGGGGAAAGTGATAACAAGCAGAAAATTGGCAACTGATTAAATACTTGGAAAGCTGATCTCTGTTTTCCCCTCTACCCCCAACAAAAATGTTATTTGGAGGAGGAGAAAAATATTGATAGGTTCCATATTGCTATGGAACATTGTAATATATGTTCCATAGTGATATTGTTATATCCTGTCAATAACTAGTTTAGATATTTAGAAAGAAATAATTAACACAAATATGATTTTGAAAGGGTTCTCGGGTTTTGTTTGTTTTTTATCTGTTCAAATGCTGAGCTTCATGGCTCTTCTCATTTGAATATTGTTGAATCACAGTATTTTATTTTTTTATTTATTATTAAGTTTATACACTGCCCATCTCACTATAAAAGCAACTTTGGGAGGTTTACAAATAAAAATATAAGTATAATAACTCCCCCCTCTGCAATATCATTAAATAATGCTTCTGGCTTGGGTAATGGAAAACAAGAGTATATATTAAACTTCCTTACAATAACTGTGACTCTCGTATCATATAACATTTTTTTTTCTTTAGCAAAGTTTGGAAATTTACTTGTGACTTTTCAAATCTGGAACCAAATCAGTGAGCTTTTAAAATCCTGAATGTACCTGAAGCATTTCTGGTTTTCCTCCCTATTCCACCCATAATAATCTTCCTCTGCAAGCCATCAGTTCACCAATACTTTTTCTCTTAAATTTATTGGTTCAGGCGAGAAGAGCAAGTGGAGCACATGAAATGAAGGAAGTGACATTCTCTCCTGCTGCCCCCTCTGCCCCAGTATTTTTTTTTCTGTTCAGTATACACTGGCATATTGCATACTTCCCTATATTCTTAGAGAAATTCCATCTCCTTTGAATCTCAAGGAACAACTGTTCTTTAACATCAACCGTGTTCTTCTTTCGGGATATCCCACTGGCCAATTCATGGCATGGGAAGAAATTCTAATTTTCCTATACCTTTTTACCGTTTTTTTGAGTGCCTTGTCTCATGGAGAAAACTCCTCTAATTTAACTTATCAGCAAGGAATATTTCCCAACCGTTGTCATCAGCAAAGGTTTTGTGAGATACTCCAGACAATAGAATAAAAGAAAAGCCACAGTGAAGAAAAAAAAATGATTATCCTGACTGTCTGGGCAAGGAGACCCTTTTAAAGTAATGAAATGATGTAGGTAGAATCTATTGATAAGAATATAGAGGCATAAAACACACCTATTTAGACAAAGCTTAAAAGTATAATAACATTGAAATAATAAACATAAAATAACTTGAAAAAGTTTGTTTCTTTGCTACCTGGCAAAGCTGGAAGATCAGGCAGAGTTCATGACTGGATGTTGTTCAGTTTGCGTCAGACAGTGAGATTAAGATGGAGGGACATTGTGATGTAGAGGTTATGGTACTGGACTGGAACTGGGGAGAACCACTTCAAGTCTGCCTTCAGCCACAAAAGCACTCCAAATGACTTTGAGCCAGTCACTCTCTCAGAACCCAGACAACCTCACAGGCTTTTGTTGTGAGAAATATGGGAGAAGATAGTATTAAGAATGTCACTTTGCACTCCTAAATAAAAGGCAGGATAAAAATCAATCAAATCAATTCAATTGGTTTCAAAATAGAATAACATATCTAGAAGTTAAGCAGCCACAGATCAGGCAGACAAAAAAAGCTCATTGACAAGTTTGGGCAGTGATTCTTTTCTCCTCTTGCAGTTGAATATGGCCTGTAAAATCAATCTCGCCAAAGAAATAAAATAAATAATCTAAGAAACTTCAGTTTTGCAGAGGAATCCAGGTCACTTCAGTTTTACCATGGATTCTATTGTAAGGTATTCCAAAAATGAACATTAATGTCTCTTTCCTAAATTAACTCTTTAACCTCTACTTAGTAACATCACCTTCTCTTTGTGACTTGCTCCAAAAACTTAATTTGCGTCATACCAAGGCTGTTTCTGCATCCAACAGTTCCAATATGACTCTTTCATTTCCATCTTCATACTAAGCTGATATGTCAGCCAGAAGTCTAATATTATCAGACACCTGATGTCCTGTAATGAAAATGAATTGTGCTGGGTGACTTCTTGAAGTCTGCAGCCCAATAACAGAAGTATCTGTTAAAAGGTTGGCATCAACATTTAAGAATGACAATTCACACAATTGCTAGGATCCTTTTTTGGTTTTACTATAATGTCATAATACGATTAAGCTAAGGCCCTATTTTCAAAAGATTTCTTGTGAACCTCTAACAGAACAGGAGCCGTGTTTTCCTTCTTTCTTAATGCCATTGTAGGAATCCTATCTGGCCTAGAGACTGGAGTGTGGAGAGGGAGGCTTTCCAGATTTGATTGTTTCAATCGTGTCAAATATAAGTTCAGGGTGCAGCTAAATCTTTTGAAAGAACAAGATCTCTGGAAGATTTATTCTATCTGAAAAAGCATTTTCTCAATGAGTATGCCAACGTTTTCAGAATATAAAGTTTTATTATACTCCAGAAACAGAAACTTAATTTCATTGTTGTCTCTGTGGATTATTCCTCCAAAATCTCTTATTGGAGGTATAATCCTACTTTGATTCAATTGTTTCAGATGAGAAGCCAATAGTTTAACAGATTTTGTTTCCCTCTTCCCAATAGAGCTATTTAATACACTTCAATGAGTATTCAGCATTTAAGACACATAATTGATCAAGTTCCTATTTAAACAATCTAAAAGGGGGATGTGCTTTCAAAGTATGCTTTCTACAATGTATATTCAATGCTTTATGACCTTTTCTAGAATTTTACAATGAGAGTCTCTTTTTTTTCCTTCAAGAGGCATAACTGATTGTCTTACCCTGTATAAATGCTTTAAAAAAAATGGCATTATACTTTCCATCATTCCAATCCTCACAACCTAATGATAATGGACTTGTAGTCAAACATCTCACTGAAAAGACCAAATAAATTAATCTTTTAAATCTTTTGCTTATCTTCCAACCAACCAATTATTTCATGGGTTCTTTGCCTAGCATATATGAACAAAATCCATTGCCAATTCCGTTGAAAGTACATGAAGGAAGTCCTAGAATATGATTTCTACCTTCAACTGTAAGACTATATGGCTTCTTAAAATTCCAGTTGAATTACATCTTTATCCTTTCAAGAAAGTAAATCAAAGCTGTTTCAAGGTATTTCAAACTTTGGGTTTGTTCCACTGTAATGAAAGCAATATATTCAGCAGCTGGAAAACAATGTCTACAAAAAACATTTAGAAGTGGCCTTGCCGTTTACAACAAATCCTCTGTCTTCACTGATTTTCAGTACTGTCATTCTCATCATGTATTTAGAAATATCTTGCCTCACCGGAGTAGGTTTTCAGGTATTAATAACAAAACTTGAATAAGTCTCTTATAACAAAGATGTTTGTGTGAAGGCCTTTGTTTAGAAATATGAATCTAATATTTCTTTTATTGAAATCAAGCAGAAGAATGATTAAATCTATGCTGGGACCACATGTAAAGAGAACATATGAACAACGTAAGCTTGATTAAATCTCTAGGTAACTAAATATATTTCAAGCAGTAAATTGTTCCAATCAAATCTAATAATCCAAATAGGAATGATCGTTTCAATGTCAGATCTTGATTTCAGAATGTTTTATTTCCATCAGTTTAATTTGAATTTTGCAGGGGTGCTTTAAGAAGAAGCATATCTTCTATTTTTATTTATTTACTTACTTACTTGCATATTTACTTTATATCAGGAGTCATTTGTCAAGGCAGTATTTGCTAGACTTGTAAACTTGAATGTTGGTGACAAATCTTGACTGGTACATGATGCATTTCTTACATGGTTTATAGTAAGCTCAGACAATAACTAGCTTTAATGGACCCCATATCTCATCAAGAATATAAAACAAAGTGTCTCCAAACTTATAATTCAGCTACATGTATTCTTGGATTGTCCCTGGGCAGGCAGCTATGGTATGTTCTTGAGAGGTGGCTATGAAAATTACCACAATTAGCTTCTGTGTTTCACAGTTTATTCCTTACCATCAGTTTTAATACATCACATCCAGTCTTGGCAGAGCTATCAAGATCAGCATTTAATAGAAAAAGTCCACCTGGTTGTAATTTGGTAGAAATTTTATGGAATGTGAAATTCTGATAATTTAATCTGTGATATGAAATGTGTTGCTTCTGTAACAAGCAGAAACTCAAATCTGGAAAGGAAGTTGGACATTGGTAAGTAAGAATCGTACTGTGTGATAACCATAATAAAGAGATGCCCTGATAGTTTTGTAGAAATATTTTGAAAAAAAAAAACCATTTCTTCTTGAAAAATAACTTAAATTCCAAGAGGATTTAATTTCTGAATAAGTGTACTGACATTTTAAGCACAGTGACTGTTCTGTTTGCTGTGTAAGGAATATGTTTATTTTCCTTTCCCACTCAAAACCATCAGAACACGTTGATGGGTCCTATTCAGCAACTGCATATTTCATTCCTTTCAGGACTATTGCTTCTCCATTTAACTAATTCAAGATATATATTCTGAACTCAGTTCCAAAGTTGTCTAAAACGGGGTATTTCTTTTTCAATACTGTTGCTGTTTTTTTCAATTTTCATTACTGATTTGTCTTCTGATTTCACTATTTTGATAATGTTTCCTTAAAATTTATATTGGCCATGTGTAAACTGGTATTGTTACTTTTATTTTTTCTGTTATTATTATGACAAGCACATTCGTATTAGAGACACTCTTTTTTATATATATACAGATACACAGACACACAAACACTTGCTAGAAAAGGAAAATATTATTGTATCCATAAAAAGGTAGCACATCACCTAAAGTAATTGTATTAGGTACAAATTCTGAACAATTCAGTACCTGGTGGGTATTTTCTCTATAAAGCCAATATCACTGGAAGGATTATAGTTAATCAGAGCTTATGGAAGAGAGGCAGAAAAGAACAGCTGTATATCTGTAATGGTATGTGGGGACAACCTTGGGAGACAGGTAGAAGAGCCGCAGACTAGATCACTGTCAGACAAATGGCAGCTGAGTCCACATAAGGAATGGAGGCTTGGCAAATGACTCAGAAGGGACCCTCCCTAGTTTCTTGGACTGTAAAGGTAAGCGGAGAGGGATGTACTTTCAGACTTGCAAGATTCTGTTAATGTAACCTTATAATAAAGTTAGTGGCTAGGAAGTGGGAAAGTCCCAGAAATCAGAGAGAAGGGGGACATTATATTTTTACTTGAAAAGAATAATTGTGTACATATGCACTAGCAGCACAGAAACTCCTGTTGCTCTTGTGTGTGCATTCTCTCCCTTTCTCTCTCTCTCTGTGTATGTGTGTGTATGTGTGTGTATGTGTATATATATATATGTATATATATATGTATATATATGTATATATATACACATACATACATACATACAATGATCACCTGACATTACAAGTATAGTGTCTATAATAAACCAAAAAAGAGGATTGTAATGGGAATCCCAGATACTGATTGGAATTACTTTTATTCCCTTCAGAAGAGGGAGGGGGGGAAAGTACCTTCTTGTATTCCCTCAAATACCTTTGAAGGAAGAACTTTTGTTAATATTGGGCCATTAATTTGGCCAAGCATTAAATGGAACAGCAGATCCCATTCCATGTAGAAATGATGCAATGTGATCTATTCTTTGATCCATAACGTTCTAACATACTAAAATGTTATGCTCTGAGATGTAGAGCTGAATTAATGTAATATTTAGTAGTTTGGGAAGCTTTTGAATCCCTTAAACTCTTTTTAATTTTGTTTCTGCCTAACTGTCTACCACTACAGATGTGTCCGGTGCTTTATAGAGTAAAAGGAGTTTGCAGTCTAACATATTATTCAGGGAGAGCAACAGATAAAGGGAAGTAATGGGAGGCAAGGGTAAACAGAGAAGTAATAAGTTGTTGTTTCTGATACATGTACACCAAATTAATTACAGTAGAACAGCTTCCCCACCTTGGACCACTGCCACACCACCGTCTGTTTTATTTGTAAAGCATTCCCATAGCACTTTAAAGCCAACCCGTCTTTCCTCTATTTTATCCTCACCATCTGCAGATCCAAAACACATTCTACACTGTATTGCCCATATGCTTGTAACTCTTGAGCCCACAAAGGGCACCTTCAACTGATCACTGACACATTAGGCAATGGCTGAGCACAGTAGGAAGTGAATTAGTTTTTGGAGCTCCTATTCACACAAATGCATTCACATAGTCTACATTTTGGGGGGTCTTAATCTGGTGATTTGCAAAGGGGTGCTGCCAGTAGATTGAGATCAATTTGAAATATATTTTAGAACTGTAAAAATTGTAAAACACCTTTTCCACCTGATGTAAAATTAACTTTACTAGAGGATGTTTCATACACTACTATGATAAGGGGGTATCATATAATATGATGTACATAAGGGGGTATAAGGGGATAACCCTCTTTTACAACAATGGTAAGAAAACAAATAATTTGAAAGTTTGCAGCATGTCCCCATTGGTTTGCTGTAGTAGCTACTTCTTGATATATAATAGATCTTTTGGTGCTGTCCAAGCTGAGCTAAAATTCCAGAGTCCCAGTACATCTGAAAAGCATCTGATGGAAAAAGGCTATAAATGAAAATGGAGAATTTGGATGGGAATTTGTGTAGAGTTTGTGGAAGAGATTCTAAAAGATAATACTTCTATTAAACATAATCATTAGCTGTAGATATTTGTAATAGAGAATAAGGGAGAATGGATTTTTATTATGTAATGTTCAGGCCTATGAATAGATACTTTGATAGGCAATAATAGATATTGCTAGGATGAAGATATCCTAAAGAGACAAAGCTAACCTTATTCCTTATTCAGGAACTGGCCATCTTGATATTAGTGTTCTGGGAGCAGAGAATTATAACTGAAAATAAGACTGCACAGCCTTGCCTATAGACCGGAAGGATTAAATTCTATTAGCAAATGTGAAAGGGAGGTAAGGCTTCCTTTTCTGTCTGCTTTTATTTTAATTTTTACCTTGAATTTCCCATAAGCTTTCAAGGAAGTTGATATAAGAATGCTAGTAATAGAGAGTAGACATATGGACATATGGAACTGCTTAGAGTGATATACAATAATAGTTTATGTAGCCCAGTGCAGTTCTACTCTTTCTTACTGGCAGAGCTTCTTTGGGTCACAGGCAAAGGTATTTTCCACTCCTAATTCTCAAGATCCTGTTGTGATGACAGGCAATGAGTTTAGGATATTCTTCACATAAGCATGTGACATAACCTTTTCTAGGATGCATTTTCTTTCCCAGGCATTAAAGAAGTACATATTTGAATACCTGTTTCAGTTGACATGTGTACTGCAAGTGAACTTGTTCCATTTGGTATGTCTCTAACAAATTTATAATAGGAAGATCTCTGGGTTTCTCTGTACCAGTCAAGGTACTTCAGGAGAAAAAGTAGAAAAGAGAAAAATTATATTGGAGGTTATCATATTTTAAGTTTGGGAGTATCTATGAATGGGAGGACCCTTCTGGAACTCATCTGCTAAAGCAGCAAATTCAACATTTGGAGTAACCTATTTCCCCCATCTTTCTAGGATATATATACATAAAATAATAAACCAGTGAATTACATACATACATCCTCTGCCAGTGGATACCTGCATTTCCAAACTTAAACCTGCCAGTGAATACCTGCACTTCCAAATTTCACAAGGGAAAATAGGATTTTGTTCTGGTGGTACTTGTGTCTGCTTCCATTGATTACAGTTTTTTTTGCAAATGAATATCCATTGTTGTCAGATTAGCAGAGGTTGGATTGTCCCTGTTCAATGGATTCCATGTGTATTACAGTGGAACATCTTAAAAAACTGATCCTGAATATACCAGTTAAGTGTGCATGAACAGACAAAGGTATGTGGTAAGTATAGAAAAACAAGTAACACTTGCCATTCTATGAAAACTCCATACTGATATCATATTAAAATGGTATTTTGATGGACATTATAGTTCAAGATTATTTAGGATCCAACAACTATAAAAGGCAGCTAGTTTCTGAGGAATGATCTCATGGACCAGCTAACAGGGATAGTTAACATGACTTTGGAGTGGAGTTCAACAGGAAGAAAAGTGTGATCAGAAAGCAGTGTGTTCTAAGACACTAGTTACTTAGAAAGATGAAGAGATGATCTCCTGAATAATTTTGAACACAAGGAGTCTTTCCTGAGAGTAGATTATTGTTATTTGTAGGTGATTAACTGCTTTCTGCTGAGTAGCAGAGGCTGCTGTAGGCACTGTAGGAGGAATATAAGGCATCAGTTTCCAAGGAGCATGTTCACTGAGTGAGCAAAGAGGGAGAACTAAAAAAGTTTGGTAATAGAGTTTGTCAGGGGAGTTAAAGGGAGGGTCCCAAATAAATATTCCCTCCAATGTAGAGAGTACTTAGCTAACCAGGTTCCCTAATAAGGAAACAGGAAGAAATAAAAGCCTTTCAACTGGTACCTTAATAAAGATGACTTGAATTCATAGGTCAGGAATGTGAACACGATTTAACAGATACAGGTAGTCCTCAACTTACAATCATTCATTTAGCAACCGTTTAAAGTTATGATGATGCTGGAAAAAGTGACTTACGACTGGTCCTCACATTTATGACAGTTCCAGCATTCCAGGATCATGTGTTTGCCATTTGTGACCTTCCCAGCTGGCTTCCAACAAGCAAAGTCAATGGGGAAAGCCAGATTTGTTTAATGACCACATGATACATTTAAAGACCACAGCAAAAACGGTCATAAAATTTGGTGTGACTCAATGACTGCTTCACTTAGCAACTGACATTTTGGTCCCAATTGTGATTGTAAATTGAGGACTACCTGTATAATAGAAATTCGATGGAATGATTTATGTAGATGCTGAAGCTAGTAAGCCAAAAATAGAGTGTGAGGCCAGACAAAACTGTTATGAAAACACTGTGCAAGTTCCCTCAAACTCCAAAGCAGAAAATGGGAGCAAAAAAATTGTTCCCATGAAAGGACAGGAAGAGAGGTTTCTCCTTCCTGCAGTATGTTGTCAGGAGGAATGAAACTCTGGTTTTGGCCAAAGAAGAAATTGAAATCACTTATCCTGAGCATCCCAAGCAGGGGTAAGGATGAATAGAGAATCCAAGGGAGGAGAAACTCTGTTCTCATCCACATTGCCCAGTTGCCCCATTAGCAGAATGGCTGGCATTTATTTCTTGAGGGCAGAAATGATTGACATTGTCCTGTATTAATCGTTCACTCAGAAGCAACCTCAGGGCACTTTTTTTTTTTCTGTTTCCCTCCCAAAGAATACTGTCCATGCTGCATTGCTTCAAGTGCCCCTGTCTCTTTTGGATGGAACACTTCCATTCATTGCAGGCTAACTCCAGCAGTTCCTTGTAAAGGCAGGAATGACTCTTCTGCTGAGTCAAAGCTCTATATACTTTTAGAGCTTCATAAATAGCACAATCTCTCTAACTTTTGCCTTGTAAATAGAAAGTTGGTGGTTCAGACCCTGGCAGAAATGTGGGGGGGTATTCAGTTAAGGAAGCAGGGTTTTACCCTCAGCTCCCAAATAACTCAAGGGATACTCATGAAACCCTTCTACTTTGATTGGAAACAATGAGGAAACAGTGCACCACTGGACCTTTATTTTATTTTTTTAAGTGCATAAATAAATAAGAAGCTAAGGGAAAGAAAAGAGGGGGGGGGGAAATAATAATTTAAATAATAATTTAAATAATCATGGATTTCCAGCCAGGAACCTTTTATTTACAGGGAAAGAGTTATAGCCATAGTGTTAGTATAGGACTAATGGAAAACGTATTTCAAAAAAAATATTTAGAAGGTAGAAAGCAGTAAAAACCCTAAAAAACTGCTTGTGCCTGCATTTTTTTTTTTTGCTTTAACTCTGATTAACTATACACACACATGCACACCCAAATATAAACACATCTGCATGCATATACACCCATAGAGAGAAGTATAAATGACTAGTAAGACTTATCCATGGGAAAGAAAGTGATTGGCTATTACTTTTCCTGGAACAGAAAAATGGGAAGGCAACGGGAAGATATAATAACCCGCTGTTCAGATTGAATACCTTGCAAACTGTTGCAAAACTCAATCCAGACAGGATTTTCTTAATCTAGTAGGATGAACAGAATAAGCTTAATGGTAAGTGTGGATATGCTGTTAGATGGCTGGAACTGATGAATGGACGGAAAGAAGGGTTGAAATACAATTTTTTCCAGTTTCCTTCTTCTATGACCAGAGAAAGAGAAGCTCCAGGCTACTTGGAGAGGGTGAAGAGAAAACTGTTGTGAAGGCTGAAGCTAGCAAAATTGGAAGTAAAGTCTGAGACCATACTAGACTACTGTCAAAATATGCAGAAATGACCTCAACATTCAAGGTTGAGAAAGGATATAACAAAATCCATTATCATTTAAACATGAGAGAAAAAGACCCAGGATTTAAACCCTGGGCTTAACATATAAATATGGCTAGTTACTTAAAATCATCAGTAGCTGTTCTTTGTCATAGCATTAACTTTTTCATCAGAAATAAAAGCAATTTACCTGAGTTTTATCTTTGAATCTCCTGCTGTTAACCCCATGAGCATATGTTTGTGTAGCTAGAGAGATATTTATTGTTGTGCCCACAATAAATCTCTAATATCTCATGTGATTGAGATATATCAGCTGAAGTACACAATTTTCTTTTTCAGCAGGAATAAAAGTAATAGCAGAGGAGGAGGAGAATTGTATGTTAAAAGTACCCAACCCTATTCCTAAAATCAAAGTGAATTTAGCAGTGCTGTAGGGAGCAACTGAAGTAAAATAAGTGGAGGAAAAAAATAAAAGCACCCTTGGTTGTGATGTGGTTTTTTCTGTGATGGCTGCTTGATTAAGGTATTGTTTCCTTCCTGGTTATTTATCTGGTGCTGTTTCCTGCTTAGCTGGGTGCTTTTAGGAGGGAAGGGGATATGTTCTAGGCTGTTTGTTGTCCTCCTAGGTTTTTTTGATCATGTCTTTGGAATGGTATGTAAATAGATTTTTTCACTAAGAGTCTATTGATGACTGATTTGTCTGAATGCCAAGCTTCTAGAAATTCCTTAGCAGTTTTGGATTAAATTTATCTAAAACACCAACACTTTCACAATTTAAACTGTGGTTGAGTCTGTCCATATGTTACAAGGCGGAAGAGTTTTCATCATGACTTCTGAGTGCCAGTTGGTATTCATGGATGCAGTCTGCCAATCTTCTATCTGTGTCCTATATAGTGGTGTTACAGTCCTTACATTGTATGTTGTACCCTGTTTTTCCTTCGTTGATTATTGGTTGTTTTGGTTTCTTTAAGGTGGTTTGGAGGAATTTTTTTGGTTTGCATGCTAGAGTGATGCAAAGTGTTTGTAATTGTCTATTGGTTGTCTCTGAGACGTTTTTGATATATGGAAGAATATATCCTTCTCATAGGTTATAACAGTTGTGTTGCAGGGGTTGTGTAGTCAGATGCTTTTTTATAAGGTTGTGTGGGTATCTGCTATGTTGGAAGTCTGCTTCTGACATTCCAAGTTACTGCTGTATGTGCTTGTTGGAAAACCAACAAGCTCATAAAGCACCAAGAACTCAACAGTTTTATCCTGAGCTATATATTATCTTCTATGTACATACATACATACATACATACATATCGTTTCATACTAATGAAACAGTAATGATCAGGGAGCTTAATTATCCCAATATTTACTATAAAAACCCCACTCCTTTCTTGAACTTCTTGACTTGCCTTATTGGCAACTTTTGCCTTTAGAGAATGAAGGGAGAACAAGAGAATAGGCCACTCTCAATGTGGCAGTAAACAATAGGGAAAAAATAATTAATTAACTGAAAGTAGCATGAATATTAGTACTAGGAAAAGTACTGTGATGCCAGAGTTATTAATTTTAAGCAAAACTAAAGTTGAGTGTAATTGAATACATACAATTGACTTCAATAAAATGGATTTTAAGAAACTTAAAGATAATTGGAAAAGGAGCTCAAATTGGGTATGAATGAATAAAAAAGGAGATAATAAAAGTACAATTACAAAAAATTCCAGTGAAGGGGAAAAAAAGGAAGACATCCTAAGAAGTCAACATGACTGCACAAAGATTGGTGAAGATGACAGGGACACCAGCAGAATGTACATATAACATCCTGGAACTATAAAGATGGTGTCTGAAAATAGGACTACCAGATCTAGAATAAAAAGACCCAGTTGATTACTGTATGAAAGTAAGTGATAAAGAAAACAGCTCCACAGAAGGACAAAGGCTCAGAATGAACTGAGGTTGGCAAATGATGCCAAGAATAATGAAAAGGGCTTATTCAGAAAACAGATCTACTAATCTCCTATTTTGGTTCAGTCTTCTCTGAGGAGAGGGCATGCATTTTACCAGGCTAATGTGAGGAACAAGATGAATGGTCAAAAATGAAGGTGGAGATGGATAGAAAAATAGTCTGGAGATACTTATTTAATTCAGTTCAATTCAGGGTTGAATTATATCCCAGGAGACTGAAGGAACTACTCTGGCTAAAACTGTGTAGCAAATCCAAAAATTCATGGACAATATGTGAAATGCAAGATAACGGGATAATAAATGTAATCCCTATCTTGAGAAAGAGGGAAAGGAGTGGGCAAGGAACTTTAGAGCAGTCAGTTGGACATCCAAACTGGGAAAACTCTAAACTACATTATAAAACAATCAATTTGTAAAGCTTTTTTAATTGGTGCAGTGATTACTGGAAGCCAACATGGACTTCCCATGTACAGGTCTTGCCAGACTAACCATGCATCACTTTATGATTAAGTTCCTTAATAAATTATAGGAATTCTATAGATACAATATACACAATAGTTTCAGCAAAACATTTGTCTGCATAATATTCAGATGAGTACGGTAGGCTGAATAGATTTAAGCAGACATATCTCTAGCTCAAAAGTCATACTTAAAGGGGGCACATCAATGTTTCTTCATCAACGCACAGGCATAGAATGGTAGATATCTTGGCTTGGCGGTGATATGTGTGAAACAGGTCTTAGAAGAGTAATTGGCATTATAAACTAAGTATGTGTCAACAGTGTGATGTGGCTTCCCAAAAGATTTTTTTTTTTTTTGCAAATTTAGACTGCATCAATAGAAGTACAGTTTCTAAATCAGTTCACACTTTGAGTATTATTCCCAATTCTGGGCACCACATTTTAAGAAGCATTCTGACAGAGGCGTAAGTCCAAAGAAGAAAACAGGGATGTTTAGGGTATTAGAAACTAGGAAAAGATGCTGAAAGAGCTGGGTATGATTAGCTTCAGAAAAGAAGATGGGGGGAGGGGCAAATATAGCATTCAAGATAGGATGTTACACAGAAGAAATAGGTTCTCTATTAATTAATGTCATAATGAATATTAATTATTGGAAGGCAGAAAATTCCTAGTAATAGGTTGACAGTGGAACCAAATACCCAAAGAGGCGGTAGGCTCCATTTACTGATCTATTCAAGCAAAAGCTAGACAGCTATTGGTAAGATATGCTTTAATATGGGTTTCAACGTGGAGCAAGGAATTGGTCTCAATGGTCTAAAGTGCCTCTTTCAATTTTGTTATTCCCTGAGAACCCCTAATTTCCTACTTGCAAAATAGAATTTTTTTCAGACTCCATAAAGCTTTATTTCGTTTGCAGAACAAGGCTGTATTACCATAGAACCATTGATTAAAACTTGTCTGTTTATGTCACTATTGTTTATGCTATCTGAATAATAATGAGAATAGGAGAAATTCAGTACACCCCTCATTGTACTACTAGATGTTTGGTGTGCATATATTAGGTGCAATCTGACAATAGGAACTTTCTGGATTGCACTTTTTTTTTTTTTTTTTTCCACACAGCAAATCTATGTACAGGTATGTGATTCCAGGTGTAGATCATTCTTGACATATGAGATACGATTTGGCCAAAAAACTGAGTGATGTTTTTGTGATAGGTGTGTTTTCTTAAGTCATCAGTTCTTCATGTTTGGATTTGAATTATAGGAATTTCATTCAAAAGGCTCTGGTTTCTAATTTTTGTACCTTATATTTATATCATGTCTCACAGATCTGGATCAGACCTGGATTGGAGCAGTGGGGGAAAAAAAACAAACAAACTGTGGCATAGACCCCCATCCTGCAAATCAGAATGTCTGAATTAGTTAAGTGAAGTAAGAAGGAGCTAATCAAAGAATACAGAAAGTCACTTTACTATAGCAACTCAAGCATCACAAGTGGAAAAGAGTGACTTCACTTTCTGGAAAATGACTGGAGAACATATCTAATACTACTAGACATAGTCTCACATTTTTAAAAAGTTTGCAGAAAGAGTTTATATGGACTATAGTCTATCAAGCGTGAAAATGCCCTATTTGCTAGCAAATTTTGATTCATGTGTATATTAGGTTCCAATTTTCTCAAGATAGAATATTTAGCAGTGTCATAAACAAGGAAAGGAAAATGTGGAAGTTTTATAGTGATTCGGATCTATACTACATAATTTAATTTACTCTATTAAGAAAATGTGTTGGTAAAATCACTCGTTAATCATATTCAGTTATAATCCTCTCAGTATGACTTTTCTTCATTGGAACACTATGTTATTTTCAACTCACTTGTGTTTACTGACTGTATTTTCATGACATGCTGAATCCAAAGTATCTGACCTAGCTAAAATGCTATCTCAACTTAGCCCCTATAGTTAATTTACGGTTCAGTGCCAAGTGAATCCAAAACACTGGGTTAATTGAGAAAACCTTGATTGAGGGTAAGCAGTTAAAGCAAACACAGCCACTTCTAGGTAGGTTTTATAGAATTACACTGTTAATCTATGCAGTTGGTCTCAGAATAATACACAAGGATAAGGAAGGAAGGAAGGAAGGAAGGAAGGAAGGAAGGAAGGAAGGAAGGAAGGAAGTCTGTCCTTTATCGTCACATCTACTATTTCTCTGCTTTCAGCTAACAGATTGTGTTGTGCTTGCATTTTGCTCATGTTAGAAGATAACTGATGTGAAGGTCTTCTAGTTTGCCCTGTGCTCTAAGAAAGGATAGGGAAAGACCAAAAGAAAAAGCACAACATTTATCCCTTGTCAGAACCTGAAGTTGCCCCAACCTTAATATAAATGAAAATTCCTGCAAACCTATCTGCACTTACTAGCGATTAACTCCTATTAAGTTTAGTAGGGCTTTTCTTTCTTTCCTTCCCATCAAGGAGCTGAAGAAAAAAAATGGAAAAGGCAATCTTATATATTCACATGTTGACAATGCTGTGGTGAGAAAACTTAGACCATAGGTATGATGGTCTTGTTTATGTGGGAAACTCTTTATATGATCAAGTGTCTTATCTTCTTTCTGAAATACATAACCAGGTTCTCTCTTTGCTCCCCAACTTCAACAGCAGTTTGATACTGTAAATGCTTCTACATTAATGATATATTTAAGAACACACACACACACACATATACAGAATTTAATTTTTTTTAAAAAAGTAAAAGCAATATTTTATTCTTAGCATATGCCATGTTATACTGTTGTATAAATATTAAAAAGATCCAAGAAATAGGTCCTAGGTCTAAGAAATTTAGCACAAAGCAGAAATAACAGCTGACCCCTAAGTGACAGTTATATATTTGTTCCAATCAAGTGCAAGAAAGGATTATTCACCTCTGATACGGTCAATTAACTAATCAATAAAGTTATTTATTTATTGGACTATTCACAGAAATCCAATCTATTATGCTCAGAAAAACATGCATAGGTAGCACGTAGATTCAGTGGAAGACAAAATATCTCCATCTCCTGCATAATAATAATAAAAGAAAACCCAACCCCACTTCCTAATGGCCACTGTAGCTTGTTTGTTTAATTATGATTTAGATTTTAAAGCAATAAACTATTTTAAAGTGTCCAGCCTGTTTTCATTCCCAGTTCTTTGACTATCATATTAGAAAAATCACAAAAGAAGTCCTCATCTGCTGGATGGAAATGTCCCAGCCCAACGTTCAGCTTTTCCCACGTGATCCGCCATCATGTGTGCATACCTGCATCTCTGCATAGATGGATGTACATGGATGCATATACATTCATGTATACACTTGCATCTTTCCATAGCTATATGCCAAGTTTGATAGATTTAAAATATTATCAAACCATATGGTTGAAATTAATGTTGTAACAACTAAAGCAATCATATACAATATATATTCTGTTTTTTACAAAAATACAGAAGCTTGGATGGAGCTGTGAGGAAGTAGTACTCCATGGATATTACGTGTATTGGGTCTTTGCCTCACTCAAAATAAAGCAGCTCTTTTATCCCTCTGTGTATCTATAGTACATTTAAGTTGTTTCCATAGCAACACACAGATCTCCCTTGACAACAGTCCCTCCTCTCCTATATGTATAAGCTTGTCCTTCTCCTTCAAAGATATGTACATGCTGAGGAAAAGTAGTATATTTCACTTCCACATTTTTCACTAACAAACATGAGTCATTTCTCATCTGACTTTCAGAACCAAAGTTACTAAACTGGAGAAGGAGAAGAAGGAGAAGAAGAAAATAAAAACTCTTCCTTGACAGCCTGGTAACTTTAATGTTGAAATTGGAAAAGTGTGTAACCTGCACCAATCAAAGTGAATATGTGTAGCTCAGGGTTGAACTGTGGAGTCCTTGGTGCTCTCTGAGCCTTCTTGTTTTCTTGCAGACGTTTCACTGCCAGACTAGGCAACGTCTTCAGTCGCACTGAAGATGTGTACCCTGTTTACTCAGAAACACTGAATGTGCATAAATGGAGATTGGTGGTGACATCAGATACACTGGTATTTATGGGCATCTATGCCCTCAATGCAGTTTGAGCTGCAATATATTTATTTATTTGTTTGAGAAAGCCATTCTAAGCAACCTTGAAAGAGTCAGTTTATGGTTTTCCATCCTTCATTGCAACATTAAATGTTATTTCCCATTCTTTTCTCACTTCCAGTGGTTGTACCATGCAAAGCAATGCTGTTAGTCTACTTCCATTTGTCTGAGGGGAAAAAAAAAAAAAAAAAACCCTACTTCTCACACATAAAGTACCTCCTCTTCAGAGGTTCAGCAATTCTCCCACTGAAGCATCATGTTTGTACAATATGCCATGATCCCCACTGCTTCTCTGGTTTCTTCATAGTCAGATAACTTAACAGGGTTTCATGAGACATGGTCTCAGTGTAGATTCTTAAAATAGGAATCTCACATTTGATTCTTAGCCATACCCGTTCCTAGGTAATACTATAACTCTCCTGGCATTACTGAAAGAATAAAATACATTATTTTTAAGCTGTAATGCCAAAGAAAATCAAATATATGTTTTATCTGTTCCCTAGTAAAATGCCAGTAAATTATAATTCATATTATAGGAAATAACGAGACCTTTTCCTTCCATTGATAAAAAAACAAAACAAAACATTTTATCGTATTATAATGGAAACTAGTCTCACTTCTTTCACTATGGAGAAACAACAGTCACAACCAGATGTCCTTCTTATATGTTGGGATGTCTCCTTTCACTGTTTTCTGCCAACTTAACTAATGGCTATGGTGTGTTCTTCATCCCAGAACTGTCATATTTATTTTATGTTGGCTCTGTTACAACTCTCATAACTTTATCATCTCCAGTGATATCAAACTGAATACTCCTCAAATAATGCTGGACCCTATTACTAGAGACATCTCAAATGATGGGCTCAACAAGATCTTCAAAGCTCTAGCTCAGCCCCATAATCAAATCCCTGGATCCAGTAGCTTGGTACTTACTAACAGGGAGGAGAAGATGAAACTGCTTAGTTTTCTTTAAACATAAGGGGAAAAAAAATATATGTTTTTTTTTAAACCTCTTGAGAATGGTTTAATTGGTTTTCCTGTACTTGGCAGAGGGGTTAGTTAGATGGTCTTTTGGGCTTCCAAAGCCACAATTCTATGATTTTACAAAAAAAAAAATAAAAAATGGAGCAGCCGGTCTTCTCTCAGGTTAACTTTATTTTAAAATTTCTGTGTAATTTAAATATAAGCCTAATTTGCAAGATATGATACATTTTGATATTGGTATGTTTACACTGACAGACTGTGATCTAATATGAATTATGCACACAAGTTGTGAAGGCTTTTTTGAAACTTTTCCAAAAGCAGATCGTTCGCCTCTGTTCCGTTTCAAAAGCTGCTTGCATCTCCTTTTAAACCAAATGACAGCATGCACGCTCTTACATACACACATTTAATGGAAGTTTAAACTACTTTTCAGTGTTGTCTTGCATATATTTAAGGGGAAAATATTTTTGTTTCAACTCTCTTAGGCAGATTAACATGATTTCTAAAGACCACAATTTTTTAAACATACATACTTAGAAATAACTTAGAATAAACTTATTCTGAATACATCAAAGTCATAACTCAATTGCTTTTCTTCTCTCTTTTCTTCTTTGAAGTTAGAAGATTTCAATAACATTATTTCTTCCATTGCTCGTGGATAAATGCTCTGGGCTCTAAGATCTAAATATTTCTCTAATACTGTGCATATTGTCATCTTATTAATTTCATTTTACACTGGAAGGAGAATGATGTAGATCAGTGCTATTCAAAGTGTGGTCTGCAGACTGGTGCCAACCTGCAAACAGTCTGCCACCAGCTTATGACGGGAGAAGTACAGAATTCAAGAGTAAACATTTACAAACTTTATCAGCATTTGGACATTGCCACAATGTCCAAGTGTGTGAACAGTGGGCATACCTTGTGGAAGAGTTTATAGACCAGTTCAGGTGCTGCCGAAGTTGCATGTGGCACAAGTTGCATCCTACTTAGGTGCAGTAGGATCATATTAGAGGTGTAATGTTTTAAGATTACTTTTTTCCCAGTTTATTACAGCTATAAGGCCAGATACAGCAAAACATCTAATAGTAGAACTGTTACATACATATATACTGATAGATAGATAGATAGATAGATAGACAGACAGACAGACAGACAGACAGACAGACAGAATGAACAATGAGTATAATGGGATCTATAAATAAATAAGAACATATATAATAACATAAAAATAGTATTATAAAAAGTGATCAGTAAATGAGTATCCAAACTTAATTAATGGTGCAATGTATTGTATAGATGATAACACAACATTGGGTGACTTGGAAGGATATTTTGTGTCCTTGTCCAAAAGAAGTCACAGTAAGTAGAAATCATACTCCCTGTCCAGAAATGTCATCAAGATCAGATAAATGAAGGTCTGTCTACAGTCTTTATATAGGGAACAGCATAGTAGCTGCTTAGAACCTTCACCACATGGGCATAACCAGAGAGACACAGGAGTACCCTTAAAGGACTGCCTTAGATTAGTTTGTCAACTATAGCCCCAAAGTGTATAAAAATTATAAAAATCCAACAAACAGGAACTATTTATATTTTTGTGACATGCTATTTTTACAATCATTTTAATTTTTAATCAAGCCTTTTTTTAATTTATAGTTTAACATTATGAGCTAAATTAGGGAAATAAAAATTGTATTATTTATTTTTAACCCTAATTTATAGATGGCAAAACAAGGTTCACTGGACTTTTTAGTCAAGAAAAGATACACCTTCTCCAAATGCAGCAGTGACAGTAATCCAAATGATGACAATGGAAGTGATTCGGTAGAAATGTAGACCCAAAGTGCTAATACTATTTTTACTTGGAAGTTTAATCCCTCATATGTTGAGTTTGGTTTGGAGAAGTAATTGATGGTGAAGTGCTGAAACCACCATGTGGAAATGTTCTGGATAATGAGGCAATGAAACCATCAACATGTGAGCAGCATTTACATAAAAACCTAAAGAAGTAAGTTCAAAACCAGAATAATTATTTGAAAGAAAGAGTACAGAATTAAAAAGCCGACAGAAGCAGATGTCCAATATTTCACATATAAATACAGTAGTACTTTGTTGGCCTCTTATAAATTAGCAAGATTAGAAACCAATTTGCTCCCAATTTTTTAAAGATGGGAATTGGACATTCAGACTTGCTTACTGTATTTGTCTGATATCTTAAGTATTTTTAGTTATCTTAATGCTTCCATGCAAAGAAGGAATGCAACATGTTTTTTTCTAATGGCAGATAAGATCAAACAACAAAAGCAAAACTTAGAAGGTTAGAAAAACAGAATTTCTACAGATTGTTGTGATGCGTTTCATAATTCAGTAAAAATTATCAGTGAAGTGGGTGATAATTTTAGTATTGCACATCTTCAAAAAATTATCACTGAAACCTTACAAATTTGCTAGAATGTTCTGAATTTTATTTTCCATCAACAGAAGTTCCATGCATAGGGAATTCATGGTGTTAAATTTAACTATAACTTTACAGGATAAATTGTTATAACTGGTTGATGAAGGTTTGAAATGAATTTTAAAAACGCAGCATTGAATGGCAAAGAAAACAAATAAATGGATCATTGAACAAATGAATCCAAAGTCTTCACTCAAAGCACAAATGACCAGACTCAAATTATCATAATCTGAATACATTGTGCAAAGATTCAACAACCTTGAGAAGTCTGTAATGCTGGGAAAGGTATATATATATAGTCAGTGTCAACCTTTAATGTGTGTGTCTGTGTGTATAGTGACCACATATATATCCAGACGAAGTAACAATGGGCTTCTCACTAACACTGAAATTATTAACAAGAGAAAATATATCATAATATAATGTGTACAGATCTCCTCTAATGCACTCGGACTTATTTTACTATTCATTTGTACTGGATTGCAGACTTACTGAGATAATGTATTTCACAATAATGACCAGGGTATCAGTTATTGTAATATCTCTAAACAAAACCTTATTTGCCCATCATCTCCAAGTACCAAGTTTTATAAGAATTTTATTAAGTTTCAAGAAAAGATAAAAGCTACAGAAAAACAAGCAAAGAAAAAAAAAACTACAAAGAAAAAAAGCTAAAAAGTGTAGAAATAAAATATTTTTTTTCAAAATTACATAAAAAGGTGACTTCCAACTTTGAACAGCAAGAATATACAACAATTTTCTATAATCAATCCCTTACTCTATATCTCTATATTAAACCAAAATCACATTATTTCTATAAATCATTCCATTGGCACATTATAAAAATCACTAAATACAGTTGCTCCCTCCCCTTATAATAAAAGACAGACAGACAGACAGACAGAGAGTATATACAGTATATATCTATATATATAAATAGATATAGATATATAGATACATAGATATGTATCTCCTAATCAACTTCCCCCCAAAGGTAACATTTATTTATATCCTTCCTAATACTATTCTATATTCCTGTCTGATATAATAAAGATCAAACTAAAAAAAAAAAAAAGATGTCTGCCATTATACTTGATAACACAACAATTTTAATAATCTTAATCATATTAAACCCAAAACCAAACATTTATTTTTTTATCATGCCTTAATAATCTTAATCCAAATTGTTAAAGATAAATGAAATCAGCCAAACCCTAAAAGCTATCCAGATAAATGTTCTTAAACCCTTATCCCACTTCAAAATAAACCAGAGCATTTACATATCCCCACTTAAAAAAATCAAACAGCCCAACTGCCCCCCTCAAAAACTCTGACTTCTCTTTAGGAGACCTCCCATACATAATAACCCCTTCTTTTCCATGGCATTCCATCAGAAAATCAATTTCACTTATGGCTTGCAACTCAATCTCTCCCTTTAATTTCTTCAACTTGACTATCCAATCTTCATCCAGCATTTCAACAGAAGTCCTGATCTCACTCTTAGAAGAGACATTTCTGTTGCTGTTAAATTCCTCAGTTTCATCCATGACATACCCAACCAGATGACACATTTTAGACCTCATATTTTCCACAATGTCCTGAATGTCTTGCATAAAACCTTGACAGGAATCAGAAAGAATCTGTTTAAAACCTCGGTGAAAGTCAGAGAAAGTCTGCTTAAACTCCTCCACGTCTCAAGCAGTAGATTATGGCACCCCCTAGGAGCTTAATCAGTGAAAGTCAAAGATATGAAATAATTTTAGAATGTGTTTATGCAAGTGGAAGTAAGGTAACAGACAGTTCCCCAGGGAAATTAGAAGCAGAAAACTGAAGGTTCAAAACTACACAATCAATGTGTAGGAAAATGCGAATATCTTCAAATTTAGCACAAAAATAATAACAGGGAGACAATTATTTACTTTCAATCCTCCTTAATATTTGGATGGAAAACAAAGTCCAAAATGTAAAAAGAATTTAAAAAAATAATAATCCCAGAAATAAGGATAAGCATCAAGAGAACCCGCTTCTCCTTGCTGTAGAAAGCCTCTCTTAAGGTATGTGTAAGAATTATAAATTGGGTGATTTAGAAATGTGGTGGCCAGTCTTAGTGTCCCTTTAAGGCTACAGTGCAACTTAGAAATGGTGATGTCCCAGCCTCCCAACAGCTCTTATCAGTCAAGCACAAATGCTGTTTGTGATCTTCTGGCTGCAAGCAGATGTCCGGAGGACAAATGGGGTGATTCCAGGTGTTTTCCTTATCTGGAAAACACTCCTGGGCTTCACGAAAAACCTGCCTGAGCCTGAAAAAACTGCTTCATTGTCAGTTCTGCCCACTGAGCCCATGGGCACAGCTATTCAGTCCGCCATGTCCCCACCAGAAGTCTCACCAAGTACCAACTTTTTGTGTATGTATTAGGCTTATTTGAAGTAACATGGAGGTGACTTGACTCACTTTGCTGAAATGGAGAAGCCACCTAATGCAACTTGATTTAGGTGCCCTTGAATCATTTCAGATTAGCGCTTTAGAAAAGGGTCCTTAGAGATTTTTTTTTCCCCTCAGTGCTGTCTGAAATGCTTCCAGAGTTGACAGCTTCAAGAATGTTTACTAAAGCCCACTAGGCAGAAAGACCTTCAGTGTGTCAAGCCTGGAAGATCTTCAGTATACATATTACAGCACTGGAGATTACTATTCCTCTCAGTTTTTCTCCCAGTTCTGGCTGAAGGGTTTTATCTTGCATTTTAAATTAACCAAATTTTAGTATTTATACTATTGCAAAAATAAATCTTTTGCCTTAGATAATCAATCTTCCCTCACTGTTATACACACTTAATATGCTGTTGATAATAATGATAACATCACCATATCATAGGTGGATTTATTCCCTTCTCTTCCTGCTTGCTTGTTACCTGAGTTACAAGAACTTCTCAGGTTTAGTTTGATCAATTACTCCAGAAGAATTGCAAAATTGTAGCTGTGTAAGGCAATGTAATGTAATTATTTATTAGACATAGAATTGAGGGAATACAATTCAAAACTTTAATCATACATGAAAGTTACTGCATGACACTGGACTAGTTACTAAGCCTTAGCCTAATTCTCAGAGTTGTACATATATTATACAGATGGAGACGGAGACGGAGATGGAGATGGCAATGGCGATGGATGCATGCCTGTTTGGTGTAGGGGTTAAGGTACCAGGCTAGAAAGCAGGAGACCATGAGTTACAGTCTGCCTTAGACTCAAAGCCAGCTGGGTGATTTTGGGCCAGTCACTCTCTCTCAGCCCTAGGAAGAAGGCAATGGCACACCCCTTGTAAAAATATTGCCCAGAAGACTGCAGGGACCTGTCCAGGCACTTCCCAGGAATCAAGATTGATTTGAAAACACAAATCTCTCTCTCTCTTTCTTTCCTTCCTTCCTTCCTTCCTTCCTTCCTTCCTTCCTTCCTTCCTTCCTTCCTTCCTTCCTTCCTTCCTTCCTTCCTTTCCATCTCCCTAAATTTTTGCATTAAACAGCATTAAAAAGCAGAATATACAGTAACTTCAGTAGGTAGTGACCACATTCCTATAAATGTTTTTAGAACGAAAAGACAGTCAACATCCATTTATGTGTTTAGATCAGTTGGGTTAAAGGAATGTACTTATCTCTTACTGGCATATTATTTACTTATTTATGATCAAATATCCACAAAGGTTTGGTCTTTGTCCATAAATTATAGGTGTGCGTGCACACACACACACATACACCATGGTTATTATGAGTGGTGGTCAGGATAATTTAACCTCCATGTAGAAATTATGAATAGGAAAAAGAAGAATTCAGTTTCCATTCCTTCTGTGTTGACTTTGAACTACTGAGGGCAATTATTGGCAAATGACTCTTGAATGGCTCTATTAGGCATGAAATAAAATGGCTAAATCCATTATAGATAGGCTACCACATGCCCAGCAGATAGGAACAGTAGTCACTATTTAATTTTGCATAGGAGAGTGTTTTGTCAGGGTGGGTGCCCTTACATACCGGGTGTCCACCCACTCATTCTGTGATTTGGGGAAGTGTTTCCCTTGTATTAAATATTGCAGTCTCCCTCTGTGTTGTCTGGAATCTAGTATCTCCTCTGTTGACCATTACTAGGGCTGGTATTTTATCCCCTGGGTGCCAGCATTCCAATTCTTTGGCCAGTTCTAACAAGCTGCAGTGAAAAATGGGGTGGATTTTCTCAGATTTTTTGGTAATTGCAATTGTACTGTGGCATTGTTGATCACCTTTGTGATTGGGAAAGTTCCTATGCATTTCGGTCCTAGTTTTTTTGGAGGCTTGTGTGGTTTATAGGAATTTTGTTGACAACTACACTTCCTCCCCCACTTTTAGTTGCCATTCCGGGGCTCCTTTGCGGTCAGTGTATTCCTTGTAAGTGTCCTTCATGTGCTTTAATGCACTCTGTATTGCTGGCCATCCCTCGGCTATAAGTTTCACCCATCCATCTAGTGTTAATATTTTGGACCTGCTTTGGGGCAGTTCCAGGAATGCTGCAAATTCCTGCCCATTTACCACTTTGAATGGGGTGAATCCTGTACTTTGGTGCACCAAATTGTTGTAAACTACTTCTGCAAAGGGGGGTAGATCCACCCAGTCATCCTGCTGGTAATTAACATAGCACCTAAGGCTCTAAGCCCCTGCTCTAAGTCTTGGTTAGATCATTCACAGCCTCTGTTCGTGGCAGGGTGATGACTAGAGCTAAGCCCCTGTTCCATGCCAATCATTTTTAGGAAGGATCTCCAGAATTTGGAGGTGAACTGGATACCCCAGTTGCTGATTGCACTCTCAGGGGTTCTGTGTAGCCTATAGATGTGCTGTATGAACCTCTTGGCTAGCTGTCTGGCTGTCAGAACGCTGGTGCTGGGGACAAAGTGAACCTGCTTCGAAAATAGGTCAGTCATCACCCAAATCACTGTCTTTTTGTGGCTCTCGGGTAGGTCTACTATGAAATCCATGAATATCTTCTTCCGTGGCTGTGTGGGGTTAGCTGCATTTTGCAGTAGCCCCCTAGGTTTACCCCCCACATGCTTAGCCATCACACAGGTTAGGCAGCTGCTCATGTATTCCTCTACATCTTTGCAGAGTGTTGGCCACCAGAACTGTCTCCTTACTAGTTGCATGGTTTTTAGAAACCCAAAGTGCCCAGCTGACTTTGTGTTCTGGCACCTCTCTAGGACTTTCTTTCTCATGGAGTCTGGGATGTAAAGTCTCTCTCTGCTCCACCATAACCCCTGTTCCTCTCTTAGTGAGGTTTTGTTGCTCTGCAACCATGCACAGAATTTTATTGCTTCACATAGTTCTTCCTGCACTCCCTCCTCTACCTTTGGGATAGGCTTGGCTTTCTGGCTTTGGGTTACTGCTGCCCCCCCCCCGCCCCTTGTCAGGTTGGAATGATTGAGCTTACCACCTCCTCTCTTTGGCTGTTGTGTTGGGGCAATCAGGATAAAGCATCAGCCAGGAAGATTTTCCCCCAGGCAGGTATTTAAGAGTAAAATTGAACCAGCTAAAGAACTGAGATCATCTAATCTGCTTGGGGTTCAGGTTTCTCAGGAGGCACAACGCCTCCAACTTCTTATGGTCAGTCCATACCTCGAACGGGTGGTTCAGCTCTTCAGTGTCTCCAGTGCATTAATGCCCATTGCACTGCAAACACTTCCTTCTCCCACACATGCCAGTGGTGTTCTGTGTCAGTAAACTTACGGGAGAGGTATGCACCCTCTGTCTCTCTGTAGAGGACTCCCCCCCCCCCATTGCAATGTCTGATGTGTTGACTTGTACAATTAGAGGGTTGGCGGGGTCAGGATTCCTGAGCACCAGCTCTGAGGTGAATAGTGACTTTAATCACTCAAATGCTTTTTGGCACTCTGCATCCCATTGTAGGGGTGCTCTGGGTCACTTTGCCACCTTCACCTCCCCCTTCCCTTTAGTTCTTAATAAGTCAGTGAGAGGCAAGGCTACTTGGGTGAAATTTAGAATGAGTTGGCGATGGAAATTGGCAAACCCTAGGAAGCTCTGGAGTTGCCTCCTCGTCCAGGGTGGTCCCCAATTTACCACATCCTGCACCTTCACTGGGTTGGTGCATAATCTCATTGATCTGTCCTTCTTGGTTCTGAACAGGACAGGGGCAGCCATCGGGGAAGTGGCTGGTTGGTTGAACCCCGGCTCTAAGTTTTTGTCAATTTATTCTTGCAGCACCTCTGACTCTTTGGCAGTCATGGAGTACAGTTGTGTTTTTGGTAGCACGGCCCCCAGTTCTATTTCTATGGTGCAATCTGATTTTCTGTGGGGTGGGAGCTGATTGGACTCCTTTTCCCTGAACACTTCCTTGAGGTCCCAATACTGCTCAGGGATGAGCTCATCCTCTCCCCCCACAGTATCCCCCTTCCCACTGGAGGCACTGCCTGCTGGCTCGTGCTCTGATGGCCATTCCTGGGGGTTTGGTTCCTCAGCTCATCCTTCTCCAAAAGCCAGGTTCCCTGCAGCCCAATCCACCTGCAGGTTCCATGCTCATAGCCACACAAGCCCTTGCACTACCAACTGGTCGGAGGTGGGGGCTACTATGAATTGCAAGGCTTCCTTGTGGACCCCCATCCACATCCAAACCAGTTTGGTGCAGTATTTTGCTAGGCCACCCTTCATCTCTGTCCCATCAAGCTGCATAAAATTGATGGGATTCTTCAGTTTCTTTATATTTAATTTTAACTCAGTCACCAAACTGAGGTGTATGAGACTTCAGGTACACCTGGAGTCTAGAAGCCCAGTAAGGCTCAACTTGTTATTACCCCCCAGCATCTCCAGTTGCATTTCCACTAGCATCGCTGGGCAGTCTCCCCTTACCATCCAATCCACATGCCCATCTCACTCAGCCCGTTCTCTAGTGCAGTTTAGAACAGACTGCCATAAAGCGCCCACTGCCAGGCCACCCCAGCATAGTGCTGAAAGAGAAGCACCCAGAGCTCTTCCTCTGTTGACTTTCCCTCCTAAGAGGTGGTTTTGCGAGGTTGCCCCCTATTGGTGGTGGCTGGGGTCCCCTTAGGCTTGGCCACTGGGGTTTTGGGATGCCTCTTCCCCGCCTGGGTCCCCACTGGGGTTGTGAGTTGGGGGCAGCCAGTGATGCATTCCCCTTCTATGCAACATTTGAAACATATTTTCTTTCATGCTTGATGTTCCTTTTCCTCCTCCCACATTTGGCAGGGCCCCTTCCTTTTGGGCTTGGCTGCTGGGGCAGCAGGTTGCCTCTTTTTGCTACTCCTTGCAGTTGATTCCTGATTCAGACTCACATGTCCTCCACCTCCCTGGCCAGGCAAATCCATTCCTTCAGGGTTGTAGGATTCCCTCTCACCACAGACCACTCCAAAATTTCTGCTTGCAGCCCTCCTTGGAAGCACTCATTTTTTAATGACTCTGGCCAGTCTGTCATCTTGCTGGCCAACCTCCTTAACTCAAGGGAGTATTCTGGTCCCTTGCTTAATGTTCTGGAAGTTAGTCCTGGCTCTCAGCTTGGACAAGAGGTCCTCAAATCTCTCCCTCAGGGAGCTTGTGAACCCATCAAAGTTTTTTAGCTCCAGAGAGTTTGCATCATGTAACTCAACCAGACTGTCTGCTGCCTCCCCTGTGAGGTAGGCTGATACATATCTCACTCTGGATTCATCTGATGGGAAGAATCCACCACATTCTCTCATGAAACCTTTTATGTGGGTTAGGAAGCAAGCCAGCTCTTTGGGGTCCCCAGCAAATTTTATCTTCAGGTCTCTTACCCACTTGGGTTCATATGCCCTTGGCACTTAGGTTGCTGCTCTGCCTGGGACCTGCTAGGAAGGGGGCCTCATAGTCTCCCTTCTGTGTGCTCTGCTCCTTCTGTCCACCTTGGGGTCATCAGTTCTCTGTCCCACATCACTCATCCCCTTGCCATGGATCTGCCCATTGTCCCTGCACTCATCCCCCTCAGGATCCGTTTGATGGCTCCTGTAGCCGGTCCAGGCGCTCTTTCATTCGGTCATGCCAGCAGTCCACTTCCCACCCTGGTGGCCACCTGGAATTGGCACTGCCTCCTTTAGCAATTCTCCTTCTTGTCACTTCCCCTTCTGTGTCCCCCCCAACATTCAGGGACCAGGCAGGGGTGTAGTCGATTGCCATTCATGACTGCGGCATGCTCCCAAAAGTTATCATGTTCTCCAGATGGATCTCGTGTTCCTCCAGGTACCTCCTCACCATTCTCCAACTGGGCTCAATGGGAGCCAAAGTCCTTCCCTGGCTTCTTCTCCCCCAATTCCAGAGGGGTTCCCATGGGTCTTGGGTACTTCATCCAAGGGTCTTCCTTGGTGGGCTAGGAGGCCCTGGGTAAGACCACCATTGAGGACTCGGATCTTTCTGTCATGGCTCTGGTTCTAAACCCAACGAATCAGCACTCTTGACACAAACTATTTAGGAATATGAAACAGTCTTTATTGGGCAAGTGACTCAAAGCACCTCAAAGATCCAAGTAACTTAGTAATTCACAAGTGACAATATAAGTACATTTGTTGTCCCCCCCCCCCATCAAAATCTCTGGTGCTCCCATCAAAGCCTCTGGTGCCCCACTTCCTTCCCCATCTCGCACCTCTCCATGTGAATTCCCTGACAGCAAGATCACACTTTCACCTGCCCAGGGTGCTGAATTAACGTGGCTGAGTGTTGGTGATTTCACAAAGGCTGGTCTGCCGCATTTTGCACGTCTGCCCTTTCTTGTTGCTGATTTCCATTGATGGGCTGATGGTTGCTTCTCTTTCAGTGCTATGCTGGGGTGGCCTGGCAGTGGGCGCTTTATGGCAGGATGGTACCATGCAGTCTGCTGTTGAGTGGCTTTTTATGGCAGGATGGTACCCTGGGGGGGGGGTGTCCTGACATAGAAATTGTATGAAACTCTGGAACAAATCCATAACCAGATCAATACAGAATAATCAATCACAAGCAAAAGTTCAATATTCATCTGAGCAGAGCTGGATGGAATAAGAACTGAAGCACATAGGGAGCTACAAGCAGAAAAGTAGAGATATTGCAGGCAGAAACTAGGAACACTAAACAGAAACAGAACTAGGAAAACTTAACAAGACCACATTCTGATTGCTGTACTATCTGGTGGTGCATTCTGGGTTTAGCTTAGCATGGTGTGTGAACCCAAACATTGGGGTTTGCAAAACATGATTTATGGTTTAATGCAATGTGTGAGCTCAGTGATTTTGATCTGGAGGTATTTATAGCAAAAGAACCATTGAGATGCCTTGTGAGGCCTTTTTCTTCCATAGTTCTTAGTGGCTTATAACAAAGAAAGTCACTGTATAGGTCAGAAGACTTTTAATTTATCTTATCACTGATCCTGATAGATATATTGTTCTTGATAATAATTTACTGTAGCATGCTGCTTTTATTTATTAAACTAAAACCTTAATTGAAACAACAGTAAAAACACAATAAAACAACCAGGAGTTCTACCTTAACTGAACAGTTGACATTTATTTAACATACCAAAACCTGCATGCTCACATGCTCACACATACACATATGTGTATATATTCATATATTCATATTCATATATATATACTCTATATAAAAGTAAAGGTAAAGGTTTCCCCTGCACAGTCGTGTCCGACTCTAGGGGGTGGTGATCATCTCCATTTCTTAGCTGAAGAGCCAGCGCTGTCCGAAGACACTTCCGTGGTCATGTGGCTGGCATGACAGGCATGGAACGCTGTTACCATCCCACCAAAGTGATACCTAATTATCTACTTGCATTTGCCTGCTTTCTAATTGTTAGGTTGGCAAGAGTGGGATCTCACTTCGTCATGCGGTGCTCAGGTCTCAAACCGCTAAACTTGCAACCTTCTGGTTGACAAGCCTGGTGTCTTAACCACTGAGCCATCGTGCCCCCTTATACTCTCTCTCTCTCTCTCTCTCTCTCTCTCTCTGTGTGTGTGTGTGTGTGTGTGTGTACATGCACATGCAGGATCTCTCTCTCTCTTTCTCTCTCCCTCTCTCCTGGGAGAGGGATAAAAGAAGGAGGTACCCCATTAGCAACTACTGGGAAGGTCCTCTTTTGCATTTCTTTACTTGTGAACTACTCAAAATTGGGTGATACACTAATTTAATAAATAAATATGTTTCCTTTGGAAGCTCTATTGATAATGACAGGACCAAGAAAAGGGAAATGCTGATGAGATTGTTGTCTAATGGACAGCTTGATCCCTAATACATGTGTGGCTTTCTCACCCCTGCTTCTACTGGGGTATAATCTGAACTCTGAGTTTCCAACCTGTTGAATGTGTAGGTATTCAGATACTGTTTGGCTGCTGAACAGGAATTGCCTCAGAATTATCTTAATCCTAGAGCACAGAACTTCATACAAAGACATTTCCATACAGCTGATGGCCATTTCATTTCTTTTTTAGGATTATTAGTATATGCCCTCATATTACTAGATTTCCTTGTGTGCCTGCACTACAACTGAATATGGATAGAGTTAAAACAATAGGTCTTCAGACGTTAGGATGAATTGAGATGCAGATCACAACATCACAGCTGACCTTATGTAGACTGAATCAAATTGATCTGACCTCATTGCCTTGGGCTTTTCTCTACTGTCTAAATAATATAAATAGGTTGCCATACTGCACACTATTCTGTGATATAACCATCATCTGTCTTCCAGCCTCCTACAGCTCCTCTTTTGTCTGTGGGATTTATAACAGCTTTTGCTGCTTCTTAAAGTATCACAGTAAATTAAAGAGAGGCCACCGTGTGAAATTTTAGAACAAAGGAAACAGAAAACAAGGAGGAGACAGGCAAGGAAGCCAAAACTGTTCTTCCTAAAAGTTAAGTAAGAAAGTTTCCTTATGTCTCTCTTAATTTTTGTTTCTCGATTTAATCAGTTTATATGGTCTCATTATGCTTGTGTATTTTGATTTCCTGATGTGCTCATCTATTGTATTTCTACACATTTTTAATGAAATTTTGTTCTCAAATAACTGTGCATAGGATTACATTGCTAAATTGAAAATTAAAAATAAATAGGTTAGAGAGAGAAAAATTCCCAACCTCAAAAGATTTTTCTTTTGTTTCTTTCAAATTATTTGTACAAAAATGAATACATGTACACACACATGTAATATATTTCAGGTTTTCCTTAATGTTATCTACAAGTAGGGAAAATTTCAATATGTTCTATTGACCTTCCAAAGGTTATTGGATTACAACTTCCGGCAATCCCCACCAGCATGGCCAATGTTAAATGTTTCGGTTCAGGCCTGGAAGAATACTTGCAATCAACCTTTAGATTTCAAGATACAAGTGTCATGTTCATCATTCCAATGTTCTGGGTACATCGTAACGTTTCGCATGTCAGTTTCCTGATCCTTGTCTGTCATTTGCTGGGAGGAGTATTTCAGCCGTGCCGGGCTGTAATCTCCTTACTGTTATTCTGGAATGTGTGTTTGGGTTATTGCATGTGTTCAAGGTTACTTTCCCAGGCCGATGTCTAACGCTCACCAACACCTGGGAGGGGGTGGTTGCTATGCTGGGGCGAGGGGCGGGATCGGGTTTGGAGCGAGGGTTTTTAGTTTGTATTTGGCGTGCTTTTACTCATTCTCAGCTTTCTCTGTATTTGCATACTATTCTTTCAATAAATCAGTTTTCATTCAGAACCTACTTGTGGACCTGAGCATGTTAGAATAGGCAACCATTACATAAAGCTGAGAATCCTCAAAATTTTTTCCGCTAGACCCTGTCCAGACTTTACTGTGAGGGGAAGCGCTAGCGATGAGTGAGCCAAAATGACAAGAGATGGAGAGCGAGGAGTCGAGCGAGGGGGAACCGGACTCCACCGTGGTAAGGGCAGAAAAGACACCCCGCAGTGAGACCCCGGAGTGTCATGAAGAATCCAGCCCTAGCCTGAGGGGTGAGGAGGAGCTCAAGAAAACCCCAGAGATAACCGGCACCTTGGCCGGGGGCTATATCACCTGGGATGAAGCCTCGGGGGCTCTGCCAGGGGTGGCTCAGACGTCCTGGAAGCAGAGGTACCCGCTCTCTCCAAATATGGTGAGAAAAGACGCACTCGAGGGATCACTAACCCCTGACCGCATAAAGCTGATGGAGGCTAAGTTGGAGTCGGTCGAATACATGTTGAAGAGAATGTTGATGGCATGGGGTTCACCAGAGAGAGGACGGGAGGGCTCCAGTCGCAGGCATTCCACTCCCTCATCGCCCCCGACATCCCCACGGGAGAGAAGCAGGGCACAGCACCGTGGTGAGGCGAGGGCTCCGGTAGTGATGATCTCAAGATCCCCTCTGGCAGAGAGGAGGTCCCTGGGGGCGGTAAGGAAGGAGAAGCACCCAGCTCTGGCAAGGGGGCTGCCCAGTGCGGGGATCAAAGATTTTACCATCAAGTTCGATGGGGACCCCACCAAGTTGTCCTTCTTCCTAACTAATGCCAGAAGTTATATGGAAGATTGGGAACAGAGTTTCCGTTTGGAATGGGACAAAATCAACGCCATTGCTACCAAGCTCAAGGGGCAGGCGGCGGATTGGTACGTGCAGTTGTGCCAATCGGAGGCTCCAGAATTAGAAGATTTCGAGGAGTTCTTGTTCACGCTAAAGCAACATTTTGAGGACCCGTTAGCTAAAGAAAGGGCAAAACGGGCATTGAAGGGGCTGAGCCAAGGGTCCCGATCCGTGGCAGACTATGCGCTTGAGTTTAAGGCGCTGGCTGGGAAAGTTGAGGATTGGTCCCAGTCCACATTAATAGAGCTCTTCAAGGATGGACTGGAAACAGAGGTGTTGCAGTGGTCACTGGGGCGTGATGACCCAAACACCTTATATGAGTGGATCCAACTGGCGGGCAAGGCTGAGCATGCCCAAGAGACTTTCGCTCACAGAAGGGTGCTGAAATATGGCAAGCCCAGTAAAGGTTCGTGGGCCCCGGACCCCTCAGGGAAGACCAGCCAGCGAGCCTGGGAAGAGGAGAAGGAGCGACGCTATGCAAAAGGGCTGTGCCTACGATGTGGGAAGGCCACCGGGCGGCGGTGTGTCCGAAGGGAAAGATGGAGGACCGGCCAGGAAAGTCGTCCGGGAAGTCCCCATCCCTACCCCGAAAGATGAAGGCGGCGTTGGCGGAGGCCAAGCCGGAAGAAGTCCCTTTCTTTGGGGATGAGGGGGAGCATGATCCGGCTCAGCCGGCGGGAAATGCCCACCACCTGCTTTAAAGGGCGCTGCTGGGTAGGTGGAGGAGGAAGGGCGCGATCACGCTTTGGTGAGTGGAAACTTCCCTACGCTGACAGTGAAATTGGGGTCCCGTACACGAACCGTTGAAGTGTGGGCATTGGTTGATTCGGGGTGCTCTCATTCTTTAATGCACCCTGACGTGGTGGCTGCATTAGAGCTACCCACGTTCCCTTTGGAACGGCCCATGATTTTTACCCGATTGGATGGATCTACAGCGGGGGGAAAACCGGTGACTCACTCCACAGGGATGGTGGCATTACAGATGGGCAGCCATCAGGAGGGACTGCCATTTGTGGTGGCGCCTGTGGGGGGTCCATTTGTCATTTTGGGGATCCCTTGGTTCGTCCACCAGAATCCACAGATAAATTGGGTGCACAGGACTGTGACTTTTGCGGATGGGTTCTACAAAGCCCCTGCGGGGGATGAGGAGGACCACAGTGCTGTGGGGAGGGTGGCAGCAGCAACTCTGCATTTCCTCACCGGTTCGCTGGAGGGGCTGCCGGAACAATACCAGGACTTTGCAGATGTGTTCTGTGAGAAAGAGGTGGATCAGCTGCCGCCGCATCGCAAGACTGACTGTGCCATAGGGTTAATCCCTAATGCACAATTGCCGAAGCCAAAAATTTATGCTATGACCCAGAAAGAGTTGGCAACATTACGGGAGTTTGTGGATAAAAATTTAGCTAGGGGTTTTATCGAGTCGGCCAATTCTCCCATGGGCGCCCCTGTTCTCTTTAGACCAAAGAAAGATGGAACTTTAAGACTCTGTACAGATTTCCACGGATTAAACACGGTATCAATATTAAATAAATATCCCTTACCGATCATCAAAGACATGTTAGCACATCTGGCTAAGGGGAAGATATTCTCCAAGTTAGATTTAAGGGAAGCATATTTCCGCATTCGCATACGGGAGGGGGATGAGTGGAAAACTGCTTTCAATTGTCCTCTGGGCTCTTTCCAGTATAAAGTGTTGCCATTTGGGTTGGCGGGGGTGCCTGGGGTCTTTATGCAGTTAATCAATGAGGTTTTGCATGACCATTTGTTTAAAGGGGTCCTTGTGTATTTGGATGATGTGTTGATTTATACTGAGACAATGGAAGAACATGAACAGTTGGTGAAACAGGTACTCAGCAAGCTGAGAAAAGCGGAGCTTTATGCTAAATTGTCTAAGTGTGAGTTTCATAAGACTCGGCTTGACTATCTGGGTTATCGAATTTCTGACAAGGGTGTTGAAATGGATCCTGCTAAGGTCCAAGCCATTTTGGAATGGGAGCGCCCACGCATGCGTCAGCAGCTTCAAAGTTTCTTGGGGTTCGCTAACTATTATCGGCAATTTATCCAAGGGTTCATGGAGATTGCTTTGCCTCTCACCGAATTGTTAAAAACTAAAGGGTTGGGTGACACCCGAAAGGTAAAAAACCCCGGAGCATTGCTTAAATGGACACCCGATTGCCAAGTGGCTTTTGACAGACTGAAATGGCTTTTTACTGCTGAACCCATTCTACAGCATCCCGATCCTGCTAAACCTTTTATGGTTCAAGTGGATGCCTCAGATTTCTCTATCGGGGCACTCCTGCTGCAAGCTGATGAGTCGGGTTGTCTGAAGCCCTGTGCTTACCTATCCCGTAAGTTTTCTGAGATGGAAAGGAGGTGGCACGTTTGGGAGAAAGAGGCTTTTGCGGTTAAGGCTACTTTGGACACTTGGCGCCACTTGCTAGAGGGGGCTACATGTCCTTTCGAGGTTTGGACTGATCACAAGAATCTTGAAGCGCTCAGCACGCCTTGAAAGCTCAGCCCAAAACAAATTAGGTGGGCACAATTCTTCAGCTGCTTTGATTTCAAGTTAAAGTTTATTCTGGGAAAGAAAAACTTTCTAGCTGATTCACTTTCCCACTTGCCCCAGGATTCTGGCTCTGTTCCTGACGTGGTGGGTACATTATGGACAGAGCCCCAATTGGGTATGGCAGCTGTCACTTGGAGCCAGACTCGCACGCAGCAGCCCGCTGCTTCAGTTTCACCAAGGGGAGGAGGGTTGCCAATTCCCTCTAACTTGCAACAACAGTTTATCTCCAAGCTGAAATCTGACACCTGGTTGCAGGCGAATAAAGACACTGTTACTTTTGACTGGGGTTTTGCTTGGAAGCAAGACCATCTCTATGTCCCTGACGATTTATGCAAGGACATTTTGCTCTGCTCCCATGATGATAAGGTGGCTGGTCATTTTGGTTTTGTAAAGACCCCCCACTTGGTTCGGCGCCAGTTCTGGTGGCCCACGCTAAGGCGCAATGTCAAAGACTATGTTGCCTCCTGTCCAGTGTGTGCCATGTCCAAACGGAAGGTTGGAAAACCTCAGGGTTTACTACAACCAGTGGCCAGTCCCTCCCGTCCCTGGGAGGAAATTTCTATGGACTTTATTGTAGATTTACCTCCGAGTCAGAGGAAAACTGTGATTTGGGTTGTAAAAGACTATTTCTCAAAACAAGCCCATTTCATTCCATGTGCATCTATTCCCTCTGCCCAACAGCTGGCCCGCCTCTTCCTAGTACATGTGTACAGGATCCATGGGTGCCCCGCCCGCTTGGTGACTGACTGCGGGACACAATTTACTTCCCAGTTTTGGCGGGCATTTATGAAACTGGTGGGCACAAAGCAAGCACTGTCCACTGCGTCGCATCCTGAGACTGACGGATCTACAGAGGCGCTTAATTCAACACTGGAGCAATATTTGCGTGCTTTTGTAAACTATCAACAAGACAATTGGGTCGATCTCCTACCGTTTGCTGAGGTCGCCTACAACAACGCACTGCATCAAAGCAGGTCCCTTTCCATATCGTGTTTGGGCAGGACTTCATCCCCATTCCCGAGCTGCCTCAACCGACTTCACCGCCATCGTCCCCCACAGACTGGGCGTCACATCTGGGGGACTCCTGGCCCAAAATTCAACAAGCCCTTGCAGATGCACAGGCAACTTACAAGCGCCATGCTGATGCAAAGCGGGCACCGCAACCAGCTTTGAAAGTTGGGGACAAAGTCTATCTCTCCAACAAGTTCATCAAGTCGCCTCAGCCCTCTAAGAAATTAGCTCCCAAGTTTGTGGGTCCTTTTCCTATTGTGGGCCAAGTTAATCCTGTTACGTTTCGCTTGGAACTACCCCATAATCTTAAACGTTTACACCCCGTTTTTCATTGCAGCCTGCTCAAGCCCGTTCACCAGTCGGATTGACGGCATCCACAACCTTCACCTCCTGCACCCATTATGATTGATGGTCAACAGCACTTTGAAGTGAAGGATATTGTTAATTCTCGCAGACTTCGTTCTACCCTGCAATACCTTGTTCGTTGGAAACATTTTCCTCATCCGGAGTGGGTTGCTGCCCGCGATGTTCACTCTCCTGTATTAGTTACCCGTTTTCATGCTGCCTATCCTGCTAAGCCTGCTCCTTAGTTTGGTTTCTTTAAGGGGGGCGGTATGTCATGTTCATTGTTCCAATGTTCTGGGTACATCGTAACGTTTCGCATGTCAGTTTCCTGATCCATGTCTGTCATTTGCTGGGAGGAGTATTTCAGCCGTGCCGGGCTGTATTCTCCTTACTGTTATTCTGGAATGTGTGTTTGGGTTATTGCATGTGTTCAAGGTTACTTTCCCAGGCCGATGTCTAACGCTCACCAACACCTGGGAAGGGGGGGTTGCTATGCCGGGGCGAGGGGCGTGATCGGGTTTGGAGCGAGGGTTTTTAGTTTGTATTTGGCGCGCTTTTACTCATTCTCAGCTTTCTCTGTATTTGCATACTATTCTTTCAATAAATCAGTTTTCATTCAGAACCTACTTGTGGACCTGAGTATGTTAGAATAGGCAACCATTACAACAAGACAATATGAGCAAACATGGGGCTGTGTTTAAGGTTTTTGTATCTCTTTACTGTCATTTGGTGATTTTCTGGATTTTTGTATGTGAATTCTGGTAGCTCTAGACAAACCACAAGCTTACTGGGATGATGATGGGAAAACTAATTAGTAGCTTCTTTCCAAGTACTTCACTGAGATCTGAAACTTCTTTCTTTAGATTATAATGTAGAAGACTGGACTCAGAGAGAGCAGAAGGATGGTAAACAAAAGTTTTTTTTTTTTTTTTATTAACTGACATTGCCTGCTTAATTTTAATATTTTGTCTTCTTATTCCAAAATGCCACAGGGATTCACAAGTTCAGATCTCCAAATATTGGATTATATCTCCCATTATTCCATACACAATAGCCACAGTAGAATTACAGACAGAGTTCTTTTGGCATCCTTTGTAGGCAGCATTCATCCAATGGGAAAACAAATACTGTATGCTCATAAATTGTTGATCTATTTGTATCTACAGTGGATGACTCTGTGAGTGTTGCTTTCTCACTTTCCACAGAGTTCCTGGTAGCAGCCAATGGCCATTTGGAGGCAGGGAGTTTGTAGAAGTATAAGCTGCTAGTGGTGAATGTTGTTCAAGACCTATCAGTTCTATCTGTAGAACTTAGCTTGCTTTTGAGCCAACTCAAGTCTATCTCATTTTTAGCACACAGGGTTCACATTATTTACATAGGTCTTTACAGAGCTTTGAAGGGATGCTTCAATTCAATAAAAAAATCAATAAAATACTCTTTCAAAACAGAGTCCTGGAATAAAGCAACATTTTCTTCAAAGCACCAGGTTATAGAAGTTGTACTACTTGAATCAAGATGCTTATAAGGGAGTAGTTTTCATGCACTGCACAGGCACAGAGGTCTCTTTCCACCAGCCCAAAATGGCCAGCAGAATTGAATCAGCCCACTTATTTCAACCCGTGCTGTTTTTTTTCCACCTTCTGACTGATGAAGTTGTCAGTAAGGGAAGACAGAGAATTGTTGGACTTTTGACTCCTGGCAAAATACTTTTTTCGGCATTTGTCAGAACCTCTTTGAACATTTGGTCATTAGACACAAAAAGCCCTCCTCTATATCTTCTGCCTATCCAGGTGGTCCATAATTAACTCCCCTAGTGATATCACATTTGTTTCTCTCTCCTTTTATTCTTACCCAAACACTCTCAACAGGATGTCCATACTCTGTTTTCTGAATTTCTGTGCAGCACATGCTTTCTTTATATATACAGTCCATCATTGCCTCCCTTTCTGCTAAATCTGTTCCTTTCAAGTAAGTTGTAGCCTTTCAGGTTCCTTCAGCACCCTGGGATGTATGCCATCTGGACTTGAATTCATTTAAATTAGCTAAGTTCTCTCTTGCCCTCTCCTTGTCTACCATGTCCTGCAATTTTCTCTTTTCCTCAGTGGCATAACCATGGTCAACTAGGGCGTCATTTCCCTTCTGAGAAAAGAGTAAGGCAAAATAGAGGTTAGAATTCTGCCTTTTGACCATCACCTGTTATTAATTCACCATATTGTCTTCACAATAGATGTACAGTCTTTTTGGATTTCTTTTTATTTCTAATATACCCACATGTCTGTGTTTATCATTTTTTCAGGTCTGTTATCTTCTTTGGAGGGAAGGGGGAGTCATTGTAAATTTGAGGTTGGATAATTTTGGGTGACTACTGTAGGTTCAAGGGAGTTGTGCAAGAGTAGGGTTTATCCCTTGGACCTCCTCCTCAAGTTTTTTTTTTTTTTAATTATTGTGAAAATAATTTCTTTACACTGAAAATAATACGATTAATTATAATTGTGGAACTGGAGCATTCACATTAATTTTGAGGTAGGTTGTTATTCATGTATGGTTGTGAAATGATTCATATTTGATCTGGAAGATATGTTTTTGGAATATTTAAATTATGGAAACGACACAGCTGTTTTCACCCCCTCCCTCCAGCCTTCCTTGGCAATTTATATGACAATGGCCATATCATAAACATGTCTTTAGGTAAACACCGGGGACAGGAAAAATGGAGTGAGGATATGTCATGTTCACTGTTTCAATGTACACTGTACATCGTAACATTTCACATGCCATGGCACTGATGCGCATTTCTGTTTGGGAGGGAGCTGCTGTGAAAACTTGTACCAAGCTCTGTATCTGTGTTCATTACGATGGAATGCGTTTGGGTTATGTTATCTGTTCAAGGCCTTTTCCTGCAGACCATCAGAAGCCGTTAGGAGCACCTGGGATTGTGGACTTGAGAAGATTCTATGGGGGGACGGATTTCATTTTCACCAAGAATTTTTAGTTTGCATTTGGCGTGCTTTATCATTCTCAGCTTTCTTTGTGATCCTGCATACTATTCTTTAATAAATCAGATATCTTTGAATTTCTGCTCATGAGTCTGATAGTGTTCTAGAATAGGTATTCATTACAGGATATTGCTCCTCCACACAGCAGCATTTTGGTTTTAGTTCCACTGGTGAATTAATGGCCATGGGAAACATACAGAAATAAATTAGCCTTGGTTGTATCTTCCAACATTGTGCTAGTCTAAAATTAAAAGCTAACTTAAGCTGATTTGTGGTATGATGTCACTTCTTTCCTCCAGAGTTTTCCTGATTGAATCTACCCTCTCTGAAACCATTTACCTCATGGAGGAAGCACATGGCACAGCACTTCATTTTATTCAGCACCTTTAGGCAACTTAAACAGTGAGTTTCCCCAGGGTGATTATGGCCAAGATTAAATAGGGAAAATATTGATGTCAAACATTCTAGAAGCAATATTAATACTAGGGATATTTTGCAGGCATGTTAGAAATTACTATCATGGGTAACACAATAGCCCTGTGCACTAATATGCTCATGGACCACACCTTTAGTATCTTCTCAGTTCTCTAACCCCCTGGACATTTATATTAATTACTTTTCTTAAAACAAAACAAAAGAAATATATAAATGGGAACTGGAAAATAGGAAACAAAATCCCAGTCTTTAGTAATATTTTTATTTCCAAGAATTCTTCTGGACCCCAAGAATAGGCATCACAGGCATTTGTAGGGTGGGGGGGGTAGTGGGTTGCATAGTTCTTGTGCTTTGTTTGGGAGGATGCTCACCTGCCCAGAAAAAAAAAAAAAAAGGACAGAAAAATCACTTTATCTTTTTGCATTTGTTCCTTAACTGGCTACATTTGCTGGGTCAACCATTTTAAGAAGACACAAGGTGTACCTTAGCAGCCATTTTTTAAAAAATACCCATGAAATCATCTCAAGATGCCAAAAATGCCACAAGCCTCAGTGGTTGCCAGCTTTTGCTATACAGCTTGGTTCATATAACATTTCCCTGTATACCTTTATTCAAAAGGCACTGTATAAGTAGGCTTTTTACCTTCCCAGTGTGATGTGTGTGCATTTACAGTGTTTAGACATGGACACCTAGTTTATCACATATCTCTCTTTTCCTTTTAACTGGAAAGAAAGAAGAAAAGGAAGGAAGGAAGGAAGGAAGGAAGGAAGGAAGGAAGGAAGGAAGGAAGGAAGGAAGGAAAGAGAAAGAAAGAAAGAAAGAAAGAAAGAAAGAAAGGAAGGAAGGAAGGAAGGAAGGAAGGAAGGAAGGAAGGAAGGAAGGAAGGGTTGCTGATCTAAGGATCTATGTCTGTTCTAAGTACCTGCAATCATACACCTCCAGGAAAAGAAAGGCCTGAATCACAATTCCCTTGGCAACAGCAGTCATCCTTACAATACTTGTGCTACCTCATTCTATGCACCAAGAGTTCTATTCAACCACATATGAAGGGTAAAACAATGGGTGCTTTTCTTTAAAAGAAACTGTGAGGAAATTGTTTCTGAAATGTATAGCCCTTTACACTTTGCATCATCTGGAAAAGGCCTGACTTATGGTACCAGGCCCTTTCCCTTAAAGGATGTCATCTAGTTGGACCTGGGAAGCACACTTTTTCAGTAATGGTTGCTGCCCTGTGGAACACCATCCCCACTGAGATCTGGCAGACCTCTAACCTTCTAGCCTTCCAGAAACCTTTAAAAAGCTCTTTCTTTCCCCAGGCATTGGGAAGGGGTGAGGCTGGAGCACAGTGATTGTTCTTACTGGGGCATTAGGGCACTGGGTGCTGTTTTTTGGATGCTGGGCAAATTTATTTTTCCATTCTTATCTAGGGATATATCAGTCAAGCTGGATCTCCTCAATAGCAATATTCCCTACTTTAAACATTAAATTTGTTCCAGGGTTTGCTTTTTTCTAAGATATATTTCTATATGGATACATAGTTAAGAGAAATAAAAATCTGACAGCCACTTAGGCACAGAAGTTGTCTGGCTGGTTTTGGGTCAGTCATTCTCTCTCAGTGGGAAGTTGAAGAACAGTGGACCAGCATGATAGATTACAGTTTATCATGTTCAGTGAAGAGGACTCCATCCTGTAGTGGATAGATTTAGACTCATCATCATCATCATCATCATCATCATCACCATCACAAGAAAATGTTTATCTTAGCACTGTGCTACAAAATCAAAAAGTTCAGGATATTTCTTTACTCACTTTGATAAAACCTCAGTCCCACTTTGACATTCTTGAACTCTAATGTGGAATAGATATGGGAGCTACATCTTAAAAAAAGGAGGATAAGGAGACTAAATTAAAAGGCTTTTGGCAGTTTCTTGAATCAAGTTTCTTGGTAATGTATGTTCAATTAAGTGATAGAAAGACTTGTCATCAACTCAGTGTGACCTTTACAATCAAATCACCTTCAATCACCCCAGTCACAGACTTTTAGATGGGTGGTGAGATCATAGAAAAGGCCCTTTCAAGTGCTGATTGAATAGCACAACCAAGAGGCCATCCAAGAAGATTGAAGATAGGTAGAAGAACTTAAGGAATGCTGCAGACAAAAAGACAAAAAGAAAAGACAAAAAAACAAAACAAGACAAAAATAAACTTGGGAGGCTAGTCATGCTGGACTCAAACTAAGAAGTCCATCAGGCCTGGGAAGCACTGAGGTTGCTGTCACTGTAAGAAAATAGCCTCCCATAGGTTGGAACTTCGGGAGTAGTACACTAACTCTCCCTCCCTCATCATACAGTCACTTTGTAGAGACTTGGAATATGTCCTGCCCATTTCTGCAGCGAAGGTGGAATCTGTAGTCTCAGATGTGACCCTATCTGTACAGAATCCCTCTAGAGAAGTAGCAGTTTATTTATTTATTTAATCGATTTGTATAGCCGGCCATCTCAGTAAGTGACTCTGGGTGGCAAACAATATCAAAATTCAAATAAAAACGAAAACAAGCACAAATACAAATTTTAATCCTACTCTCCAACAATTATTGAAAGGATACAAAAAAAAAAGTAGGGGGGACAAATGGTATATGCATGTGTGTGTGACAGATAATGGCTCAGACATTTGGAGGTTTCCATTAATGCCAAAGATCTGAAACTAACAAGAATCCAACAAATCTCAGCTCTTTCTTTACCTCAGCCAGAGCTGCATCTCTCCACATTTCCTTTTGAAGAAGTTCCTGCATTACAGATGTTTTGCCAGTACAGCATTCTGCTAGTCTAAGTCTATTGTTCCACTGTATTTTTTTTTTCTTTTGCCTGCTGGTACAACTTAAGTAAACTTTTTAATCATTTTTGTAGCAGTATCCAGAATGTTTTCCAACATAGCATTAACCTTTTTGAACTTCATGACAGCTGGAAACATGGTGAACTGAGACTGCAGGGGGGGGGGGCATCCAGTGGGGGCAGAATCTAGCCACTTAGTCTACAATTTTGCAAACATTCAGCATATGCTCTGAAGTGCAAAATTCTTTCTTCTCAGGCCATATCTTACTATCGAAAATGAATGTGCAAGTCAGCTATCTTGAAATGTTTGATATTTGAAGAAGTATAGAATACTGTTTTAAATGAGGATAATATCTCTTGTCTCTACATTGGTAAACACATAATTCACAAATTCAGGCAGCAATGGTAATGATAATACTTAATCTTTCTAGAGCACTATGAATTAATGTTGGAAACAGCACAATGTGATAACCTCTACCAAGATGCCATTTAACTTAACCCTAACCATTATGCCTGGGAATCAATTTTTAACAAAACATTATTGGCCAGTGAGTCATGGTATGATAAGCATATGTGTCTCCAAAATTTTGCGTATTATCCAGAGAATGTACAAAATTCTGTAGAGTTATGCACATTTCCCAAGATCTATTGAAAAGTATATTGCATGAATATTGATTAGGAAATGACAGAATTTCCTCTCATGTTCAGATGTGTTCCATGAATCATGATGAACATAGAGAATAGCAAGTTATTGTTCATATCGCCATCTGAAACATTAACGCTGTGTCTAATACAGAAATCTTTTTCAGTGATTCACTGGTTTGGGAGGTTTTATAAGAGTATTGACTGAGGTTATTTCTGGTTGGTTTGGGTTATTTGAAGTTGCTTTTTGTACAATTATGCCTATTTATTTATTTATTTATTTATTTATTTATTTATGTGTTTGTGTGTGTGTGTGTGTGTGTGTGTGTGTGTGTTTTCTTCCTACCTGTCATTTTTAACTTTGTTACAACTACACATCAACTGAGCAGCTCTATGAACAAACACATTCTAAAACCTTCATTTTCCCTTCAACCTTAATCTCTATGCATTGATGAGGAAGATCTGAAAATGTCTGATATCCACTTTCAGTTGAAGATATATATGATGGAAAGTGCCTTTCCAATGTTTAGTTTCAACAGATCTCCCACTGGTACCTGACCAGAATAGTGATCAGCCATACTTCACAAGGAATAACTCACACACTCAAGGTTTCCCAAAGTGCCAGATGAGGTATCTTTTGATGTAGGCTGAAAATTAGAAGACACCCAAGATTCTTTCTGGTTAATTAACATATTTCTGGGCTAAGTTGCCTGGCCTGTAAACAAGTTCTAAATCTCAGAGGTGAGAAATGGAGCTTTCCCAGAGGAATGTCTGAACTTTAATTGGTGAAATGAATGACTATGCCACCTTGTCCCTCATAATCACATATAACAAAAATATTTTATCCTATTCCTTGTGAAAGGACGATGAAATACATTAGACATGCTGATAAATATGTATTTGCAGCTGATATTTCATCAGTTCACCTACACATAGACTACAAACGCTAGTGTTTCTTTCACTTTGTATGCATTCTTTTTTTTTTCTCTCTCTCTAAGGAGTGAGCAGGGAGGAGGAGGAGGAGGAGAAGGAGGAAAAGCAGGAGGAAAAGCAGGAGGAAAAGCAGGAGGAAAAGAAGAAGAATGCAGAAATCCTGATTGTGAGCAGATCTTGGTTGTGTGAATCATTGTAACTGTATTTATCTGAACTCTGTCCTTCAAATTTTTGGGGGAAGCCAGAGGTGGAGAAAGTGGTACTGTCCATCAGCTATCAAAAGCTGAATTTATGGAGCATAGCTTTCTATTTATGTTTAGCAAAATAAGAAGTTCTATGTTGAAATTAGAATGCTAGCTCTACAAGAAGGAAGGAAGGAAGGAAGGAAGGAAGGAAGGAAGGAAGGAAGGAAGGAAGGAAGGAAGGAAGGAAGGAAGGCAGGCAGGCAGGCAGGCAGGCAGGCAGGCAGGCAGGCAGGCAGGCAGGCAGGCAGGCAAAAGAGCTAGAGTGAACTGCAGCATTATATTAGTTTAGACAAAATAGATGAGAATGGAAAAGAAAACAACCTCACTCTGCTTGGCATATAACAACTGCCTGAGAAATGTGGATCTGAATGAAGCTTGGAATGTCAGCACATCGGGACTAATATAGCAATGAGATGTTCTCTTCCTACTCCTTTTCAATTCTTTAAAAATAACAGGGTAAATAAGATCTATTCCTTTTCTGAAAGGAATACTGCCCTGGGGCCTTCAAAGCTGTTACTGAAAGATGAATTCTTTGCTTTTCTATGATATGAGCACTCACACAGTTATTGAAATGAAGCAATGACAGGCATTTTGAGGATAGCTCTCAACAACTTTTGAGAGCAGTTTTATGGACCAGTATCTTCACGGGAAGGGGAAAATGTATTTCTATATTGTTGTCAGCCAGATGACAAATGTGGTTAATTTTAAGTAAGTGTAAAGTGATGAATATTGGAGCAAAAAAACCCCACAACCACACAGACACTGATAAGGTCTGAGCTACCTGTAACTAAAAGTGGGAAATATCTTGGGGTCATAATGGATAACTCCATGAAAATATTATCTCAGTGGGCAACAACCCTAAAAGAGGCAAATTCCATAATTGAGGTGATTATGAAGGGGACTGAAAATAAAATTTATTTATCATCATAATCATTTAAGTGATTTATAAATTCCCAGTATTGTCATATGAATCTATGGTGTATCCATATCTGGGATACTGTGTACAATTCTAGTTACCACATCTGGAAAAGAATATAATACAGCTGAAAAAAAGGTGCAGAAGAGAGCCACCAAAGTGAACAGGGTGTTCAAACACGTTCCATGGGAGAAAAGACAGAAATTTTTGGCCTCCGTTAGTTTAGAAAAAAAGATAATTGATGGAACACATGACACTCATATAGAGTCATGCATGGCATAGAGAAAGTGAACAGGGAGAAATGTTATATCCTCTCTCAAAATACTAGGATCAAAAGCATCCAACGAAGCTGAGTGGAAGGAGTTTTAGAACAGACAAATGGAAGAATTTCCTCCTACAGCACATAATTAATCTATGGAATTCATTTATTTCACATAAGACTGTGAAAAACAGAATGCTGTATAAGATGGATCTGGACCTCACTCAGCAGGGGTAGTCTTATGTCCTTATGTGTTCTGACACTCAGTAAAACACCTTGAGTGGTGAACAATCTCATGTTACTCGTTATTTTACTTATTCTTTTGCTGATGCATCCCTTCCTTCCTCCATTTCTTAGCCTTCTAAGCCTTCTCTGTCTCCTTTTAAGCTACTTCCTGAATCTTCATTCTGTACAATGAAGGGCGGGTAGTAGCTGGGCAATGTAAAAGGATTTCAACAATATGGAGTTTTAAATGTAATTCTTATTTTTCCTTCCCCTCTCCTGAACAGTGAAATTTTCTTTTTAATACTCTGCAGCAGGATTTGCAGGCACATGGAAATTCTAAAGTACAGAATTGTTGGTAGGTAACATATTTCCAGCTACCAAAATAGATGATTCACCTTTAAAAAGTGGATTTTTGTATTAGGGTAAAATATTAAAAGCCCTCTTTACCCCATGTTAATAGTATAAATAGGATTAAGCTTTGTAAAGCAGAGATTATCTTGCTTCAGGATGGCACAAAAGAGTGAAAATAAAGAGATTTTCATACCAAGAAAGTAAGAGCATTTCCTATTCTTGTTCTGTATTATGTAATGAAAATGCCACTAATAACTAATTTACTCAAAACTACTGTAATTCTTCCAAATGAATTTATTTAATTGATATCTCACTATTTCCCAAAATCTATCATTATGGCCTTTTAGTTGGTAATGTCTGATCTGAGGTATAGAATTAATATAAATCAAAGTCTTTTTAGGAAATTTCACTGATCACTGGGAAACTGAACCTTAGATTTCTAGCATTTATATAGAATCCTGCTTTGGCTAAACAAGGATGAGCTTTACTATAACTTAATGTAATCAAACAAGCAACCTTGAACACATAAATATATGTGTTCAGAATGCTTGCATATATTTAAAATTTATTCTAAAGAGAGAATGATTCTTTTATTTTATTCAATAAAGTTCCTTGAATTTCAGCAAAATTCTCAGCCCTGCAGAACAAGACAATGTGTCTATTCCTTACTGCTTGAATTTAAGGTATGAATATCTCTGTTAAGAAGATAACACACAGACACACCTGTTGCCATTCAGGATACCTTTTACCACTACACTAATCTAAAGACTGCCTTGTGACATATTGTTACCCACCTCCCACCAAGGAAGTGGTATAGCCAATGAATGAACACATGCTAAGGATGTAAATTGAGTATTAAGTTGTTTGTTTAGATTACACTCCACTGTTCTGCTTGCAAAAGAACTCAAAGCAGCTTAAAACGTTAAAAAAAATATTTAAAATGGAAGGGGGAAAAGACTAAAAACAATTACCAACCCCCCACTCAAACCCAAAACTAAAAACAATTACAAAAAACCCTAATAAAACTACCTGTTAAGAGGATGTGGAGATAGCAGATGACATCTTCAGATGTTTTCTTCTTCACTATCTCTAGTGGAATTGCAGTCATAAAGACAAAACTCTGGATCATTTTGGAAAAAAACTACCAGAGATGATGCCAGCCTGGCATCCTGAGGCAGGACATTCCATACTTTTAGGAGCAGCCACTAAGAAGGCTTTGACCTTTGTCTGTTCCATCATTAGGGTACAAATTATTTTAACTTAAAAGAGAATGAAAATGTTGCTCTGTACACACCTTCCTCTTTCCTAAGAGACCCAGACATGTCACTCAGTCACATCTCTTCTTCTTTTGCTGTTATGTGAGCCATTTTGAACAAACAGTGCAAAAGTTATGTACTGAGAACCCCTGCTTATTTAAACAAAGGTTGTGGTTCCCCGATAACTGCTTTAATCTAGATAGCAATTAAAATTGTTTATAGAATCACAGATCATGTAAAGAAATCCTCTTATATTTTATAAAGAGCATGCGTATAAAACCTGAGTGCTCCCTGCCAGGAACCTTGATAAACACTTTTTTGTATTGTCTGTTACTTGCCAAAGGACAAAGGCACTGTGGGAATGCTGCTTTTACCCTCTTCTCTTCTTCTACAAACTTTCCTTATGCAAAGCCACAGGGATGCAGACAGGAGACTGAATGACCTTCAGGGATGAATGGATTTGTCCTCAAATCAAAATGATGCTTGTAATTTGTCTCCCCATCATAGCCTTTGGGATTGGTGGCAAGATTCTGGGTGGAGAGAGAGAGGGGGTGGGGGGAGAGATGACTATGTTGATAGTCATCACAATTAAACCTTATTGCTACCTAGACTCCCCTTTTCACTAGCCATATGTCTAATGACACTCTCTTTTTCAAATGAACAACCGATTTACTTTTTCTGTTCATGATCCTCATTCCCATCTTGCATTTATGTTTCCCTCCTGCTAGATAATGAGGAGGGAAGAAAAAGGAGAGCTCCAGTTGCCCCATTTCATGCTCCAGAATTTGGAACAAACTGGGACAAAGAACTCTAAGAAAAATGAAAGATAGGTAGGACTTTTTCCAAAGCTGAAGATCCACATGCAATTAGTCAGGCAGTCCTTGCATAGCCCTACTCCTTATTATACCTGAAACCTTTTTCTTTATTGATTCAAAAGATGTTGATGTTACTGCTGTCTCTGAGTTTGTACATATATATCTATGTTCCTACCTACCTATTGCACTTGCAGTCTAAACACAGACCAGCCAGTCACTTTGAATTGCCCATTGAACATTGAGTATCTATCAGCAACAAATTTTGATCACTGTTCACCTGTTTGTGGTAGAGAGAGACAGATGTTATCTTTTCATGGAACTATAAACAAAGAAAAAGATTTATATTTTGATAAGTGAAAGTTTAAGCAAAGATAAAGTTTCCCAAACTACTTAATGACCAAAGTGACCAAAAGTGAAAGAAAAAAACACTTCTCATATTATTTACAGATATATTATAGTTCATATTCTTCCCATATTCACTATCTCCTGAATTTGCATCACACAAGGACATTTAATTTGAAGTTCCATTGCCAAAATCCTGTTGACACTGATCTGATCACCTTGGGTGTTTTTGGGCTTCTGAAAACATTCAAGGAAGAGCTGTGAGGCCTTTGAAATAGTTTCCACTCTGAGAATGTGACTGTAATGCTCAGTCTGACCTGAATTTGTGATGAGCTTTTTAGAGTCTAGCTTATCAACATGAGCATTAATTTTCTCGAGCAAAATACAAGCAGCAAGAAATAGCACAGGATAATGTTCCCAGTGGTGCTTTTGCATGGTTTGCTACTACTTAATCTGAGCATGCCGACGGTATTATTTTAATTAGTAACACTGAATACAAAGGCTTTTCAAGCATAAAATTCCAAATGGTTTTTGCTTTTGTTTTTCAAGATAGCATTTCAGATTAATGTTCTTGTAGCTGTATTTCTAGACAAAATATTAAAGAGCAAAGACAACATACTGACAACAAAGGTACATGTTATCAAGGCCATAGTTTTCCCAATTGCAACATATAGCTGTGAAACCGGGACTATCAAAAAGGTTGAGCAAAGAAAATGTTGATGCCTTTGAATTGCAATGTTGGAAAAAAATGTTGAGAATACCTTGGCTTGCAAGAAGAACAAATCATTCAGTAATGAAGTAAAAGCAGACTGTTCACTGGAACCACTAGTATATTAAAGCTTACATGTTTTGGATGCATAAAGTGAAGACAGTTGTTGCTGGGGAAGACCCCGATGCTTGGAAAAATTGAAGGCAATCAAAAAAGAGGTCAGCAGAAGACAAGGTAGCTAGACGAGGTATCACTGATGATGCAAGCATCAGCTCACGAGAACTCAGAGCAGTTCCTGAAAGGCAGTCCTGGTGAAAAGTTGTAGTTGGTTAGAAATGACTGAACAGTCAACAGCAACAACAACCTCTGTTCCTCATTTCCAAATAAAAGCATACTAAAATGTTTGGAATAAATTATATATATTTTCAGTGTTATCTCCATCTTGATCCTCTGTGAACTTCTAGCTGATGATGGAAGGATGACTAGTTAAGCAAGAACAGATAGATCTCTCTGTACATTAGCAAACTCTTCATCTAATGTGATCGCCATAGTCTGCTCATTTACTGCATATTGCATGTACTTCTACTGTGTTTATATTAAGAAAAAACAAAGAAAAGTTACAGGAAAAAAAAAACCTGTTTCACATATCAAAATATGAAGCTGACCTGTGCAAGGTGGCTTCAATTTGCTTTCACAAGACATTTCATGCAAAAGAGTCCGTATGATTTGACAGCACTTGCAACAGCTTTGTAATCTAGAAGGGACACAATGACCCTCACTGTAATGACAAGGTAACACTGTTTGACTGGTTATTGCAAGGGCAAGAGAAGGCAGCTGAAGTAGATGAAGTGAATCAACATAGCTCATTTACTTCCTTTTTACAAATAAGCAGGCTGCATTGCTTTTTGAAGCAACTTCAAGAGTAGGCTTCTCTTGAGGCTTGATGAAAGAAAATTCCACATCAAAGATTTGCACAGTCCTAATATGCAAGCTTTGGGTTTTAGGAACTCTTCCTCATGTCCATAGTAATGTGCATTCCTCCCATTATTAAGTCAGAAGGAAAATATCAGTATGGGAATAGCTACCATTGGAGCCTAACTTTACCATGCATTAGCAATGGGGCCTGTCAATGTTGCTGTATTTACACACTGTAACACAGGGTAGTTACAGAGACAGAGATTGGTGATGGCATCCTTCCCCCTCACATCTTAGTGTCATCTACTAAGAAAAACAAACCATCATTTGATGGCTTTGAACCTCTGCTCTAGCCAGCCTTGGTACTTTTCTGGAGGACCAATTCAGGGCTTCTCTGAAAAGCTTATGGTAAAGGGGTCTCATGTTCATGTGGTGCTGGACACGCAACGTACCAAGCTGCAGCTGTTTAATCCTGACCTGGGCAATGAAAATCATGCAATGATTTAAGCACTCCCCCCTGCTCACCTACTTATTACGAGCAAAACCACTGTAAAATGGTGGCCCCAACTCCAAATCCTTTCAGGCAGTGCAGAGGAATACCATGATCAATGGTAATGAACATCACTGTATGGGATAATAGGGCTGAGAAGAGTGCACTACCCAACAAAGTCCTAATGAATTTCAACCACCAGAGTGACCAATGCCATTTCAGACTCTAACTGAAATGTATCTAAATAATCCATTTTTTGCTATCAAAACTTTATCCTTTTGATTCTTAATCAAAAGGTAAGACCACACAATAATGCAAATTTTAATTTGTCTAGCATTAAAACAAATCATGATTTTCTTGAGCAAACAGATGTCTTTATATTATTGATATTTATTTATTTATTTATTTATTTATTTATATTTCAAATTTCTATCACCGCCCATCTCTCCAGAAAAGGGGACTCTGGATGGTTAGAAAGACTCCATACTTGGTGGCCACCGAATCTCAATGGGAAGACCACATTTCTAAATAAACATTCATACTATTGGTAAATGAATGTTCACAAGTCACGTTGCAATAATATGGTATCTTCCACAGGAGACAAGGTGGGCCTGTCTTGAGTAAGAAGGGCTGTCTAGAAGGTGGACGCTCAGATAAGCTGGTCATGAGTAATTTAGGATGTCTAAACTTGTAATAATATTTTGAATATGACTTGATAACTAGTTGGCATATACTGTGAAAAATCTTTCAACATAAATACTCAAATGTGTGCAGTAAGAACTATGACTGAACAACCTAGCCATTACATTTTGAATTTATCAGATCCACCCTACCTTTATCACATTCATGTGAAAATTGTTCATGTCATGCCATCAATAAACCATTTGATTTTCTTCAATAGTCCTTCAAATGAAACATCCTTTTAAAAAGGAGTTGCAGAGAAAAAACACTTTTCAAAGAACTCTACCTTTTTTTCTTGTTGTTGGAATTTAAGTTCTGAAAATAGTGGAAAACAAGACTGTTTGCTTTTAAATACAGAAACAAACCAATATCACCAAAATTATCATTCTTTATTTTCTGGTCTAGCAATTTTTTTCTTTTATATGAAAGAGCATTACATCATGTAAATCCATGCTTTTAGTATTATTTATTTATTCATTAATTGTATTTCTCTTCCTCCCAAAATAAATGATCCAGCCCAGACACAGATTCTTCTTCAACATTAGACCTGAATAATGTCTCCCACACGTCCCTTGTCTCTCTGTTAATCTGAGAACTGATCACAGGAAAAAAGTTCTTAAATGGGTTTTCAACATATATTTATAGCTACAAGTCATTAACAGAATTTGTCCCAATATTTCAGGTTCCACTTAAATGAATATGAACTAGTCTATAGAAGATCAATGAATGTGACGTATCTGACTCCATTACTGCACAGCTAGATTGCATGTCTCTCACGTAGCCTCAGGGCATGACTTGTATTTCCCTATTCTCTTTGTACTCACTCCCCCGCCCTGATAGAACTGCTGAATAAAAGGAGGTGGGGGCGTGGCACCAGGGGGCAGTACCAGCAACCTCCTGAGATGTAGCGTCGCTCACCACCACAAAAGAATCCTGTGCCTACCGTTGTTTTTTCGACCTCACCCTTGCGAGGGAATCGTTGGCTCATTCCCCCCCAGGGAATCCCATAGACCGAAGGGCGAAGGACTGGTCGCGTGACGCGACAACTGGGGGCTCGTCCGGGATCCCTTCGGTCTCACGGTGTGATCTCTGTCTAGAGGTGCACTGCCTTCACTCTCGTTACTACGCACCTGGAAAAGGCTCTGCAATCGTAAGTAATGGGCTCCCCACTCTCCAAAGTTTCATCAGTTCATAGGGACGAACTTTATGATTTAGTGAAGAAGGCTAACTCTTGTCAAAAGGCTAACGGTACGACCATCTTTCCCATTTCAAAAAAATCGGTGACTCAACTCCTACTGTACATGGACAGACACTGCCCTGTCTATCCTTCAGAGGGGTCGCTCAAAGCATCCACTTGGGAAAGGATAGGAAAATATTTTCATGATACCCCACGAGCACCCGTGCCTATTCTGACTGCCTGGAAGGCTGTTATGGCGGCCATCAACACTCTTTACCCTCCCCCGTCTTCCCCGGAAACTTGCCCTTCTCCTCCCGGCCCAAAAACCCCACCCCCTCTTGCCGCCCATCTCGATGCTGCCTCACCACCACCCCCTCCATACCCAGCCGTTCCTCCTCCCCCTTCAGCTCCAACCCCCGACTCCCCTCAACACCACCCCCTAGGAGGCGCCATCACTGAACTCCTCTCCTCCCCCCTCTCGTTGGAAATGGAGAGTCCCTCTGCCTTTCCCATGACCATCGGCCTAGGGGCGGCGGGAGGAAATTTGTATAACAATATTGAACTTAAGGTTTTGAAACAAATCAAAGATGCTGTAACCACCTACGGCTTACACTCTCCTTTTACTAGGGGAGTTTTAGACTCTTTAGTTACTGCTAACACTGTTATGTTATTGTATGATTGGAAAATGCTTTTTTCTATGCTTATGACCCCGGCGCAATACGTTGTGTGGCAATCTGAATACGACAAAGGGGTGGAAGTAGAAATTAGAAGAGGTCTTCCCGCAGGGGTGACCGCAAATCAATTATTAGGAAAGGGACAATTCGCAACCTTAGTCCAGCAACAGAACTCCCCCCGTCGTTGTTTTGCTATTATTCACATGTGCGCCATGAATGCTCTCAAAAGAGTGGATGATTCCGACTCTCAATCCACCCAAACGTTTTTGAAAATAATGCAAGAACCAAATGAACCATATGCTTCCTTCATAAGTCGCCTTCAGATTGCTTTAGACCGACAAATTGATAATGCCACGGCTAAACATGAGCTGCTAATGAAACTTGCTTTCTCTAACGCTAATCATGACTGCCAGACCATTCTGCAACCCGCAGTCAATCAACCGGGTGTAAAGCTTGCAGACTTCCTGCAACTCTGCAGAATCGTTGGTACCACCTCTCACAAAGTGAGCGCTCTCGCTGCCGCCATTACCACCTCGCTGCCTTCTACTAACCCCTCCCCTCAGCTCCATTCCCCGGAAGCCCTCGCAATCACTCGTCATGGAAATTGCTTCAATTGTGGGAAGCCGGGCCACTTTAAGAATCAATGCCGTGCACCCGGGGGAGGTGGGGCGCCCCCTTCCACTCAAAGGGGGCCGCCCCCCCCTCCAAACCTAAAACTCCTTGTCCCAGGTGCCGCAAAGGGTATCATTGGGCCTCGCAATGTCGCAATAACTCCTCCCCTCACCAGCCTTCGGAAAACTAGATCGGGGGTTGTCAGCTAACCCCGCCCCAAAGGCTGAATTACCCATCACCAGCTTCCCTGTGGAGTTGGCAGAGGATCTTTTGTATGACGATCCGGGGGCTGTCCTTTCCCTTCCTCTTGTTGTCACGCTGCATAAACCCCTCCCTCCTCTTACCCCTGTTTTGCTTATTCCCAACTCCTCGCTTACGCTTGAGGGAATGGTTGCTGCTCCCTATTTGTATGATTCATCAGATTTGACACAAATTGCTCTGGCAGGAGTGGGAGATAGGTGCTTTTCCTTAAATAAAGGAACAATTGTCGCCACGCTCATACTTCTCCCTTCTCCTGATATGCCATCATTGTTTGCCTTGCAGCAACCAGTCCAAACCTCTAAACCCACCCTCCTTGTCACACTAAATGGTCGCTCTTTCGAAGGCTTGATTGACACCGGCGCCGACGTCTCTGTCATTCGTTCCGCTGAATGGCCCTCCTCCTGGCCTATCGCTGAAGCCTCCTCGGTGCAAGGAGTAGGCGGAGCACAGGCCGCTAAGGTCAGCTCTCATTGGCTTTCTGCTGTGACTGCTCATTCTCATATTACAGCTTATCTAAAGCCTTATATCTTGCCTTTGCACTGTAACCTATGGGGCCGTGACTTGCTTTCACAGTTCCACGCTTTTATTCAACTTCCCTAATGGCTTTACAGGACCCTTCAGGGTCTCTCTCTCTCTCTCTCAAAACCTCTGTGCCGGTATGGGTTGATCAATGGCCACTCACCAAAGAGAAACTGGACGCCTTACATATCTTGGTCCAACAGCAGTTAATTGAAGGCCATATCGAAACCTCCACCAGCCCATACAATACTCCGGTATTTGTCATCAAAAAGAAGTCTGGCAAATGGCGCCTCCTACAGGATCTTAGGGCTATCAACACCATCCTTCAGCCCATGGGACCTTTGCAGTGTGGACTTCCCAACCCCAACTTGATTCCGGAAGGACACGACCTTATTGTAATAGACCTCAAGGATTGTTTTTTTTCCATACCTTTGGCACAAAAGGACAGAATTATTTTCGCATTTACGGTACCGGAACTTAACAATTCAAAGCCTACTGCTCGGTACCAGTGGAAGGTCCTCCCACAAGGCATGTTGAACTCACCCACAATGTGCCAATTTTTTGTCGATAAAGCATTGCAACCCTATAGATCCCAATTTCCGCATTTTCTTGTGTATCATTATATGGATGACATTTTAGTCGCTGCTGAGGGCCCGAAAGGGACAGTTCAAAAAACTTTTCCTATTCTTTTAGCCACCCTAGCAACGGCAGGGTTGCACGTTGCACCAGAAAAGGTCCAGTCTCGTTATCCAATGCAATATCTAGGCCACAAAGTTTTAGCCTCCACAGCTGCCCCACTTCTACCTATGCTCACGCTTCCCCAGCCGACCACCTTGGTCCAATTACAACAATGTCTGGGGGTCATTAATTGGGCCCGCGCATACCTTGCTTTAACTACACCCATGTTATCACCTTTATTCCAAGCGCTAGTGGGTTTGACAAACCCAGCTGACAAGGTATACCTTACAGAACAACAATTGCACGCCCTACAACAGGTCAATGCCGTCCTTACGACCCAATGGGTGGACCGTGCGCTCACTGACAAACCACCCTCTCTTGCCATTCTTTCAACACATCAATTATTAACTGCCATCATTGTCCAAACGTCTGATAACAAACATCTACATATTTTAGAATGGCTACACTTGCCACACACACCTAAGACATCCATCATCACCAGAGCAGCACAAATGGCCTCTCTTGTTGAGAAAGGCCGGAAGAGGATTAGAGCCCTAATGGGACTGGATGTTTCCACCCTGTACATTCCCCTTAAGGTTACTCAATGGGAACCCCTCCTACAAAACTCCACTGCACTGCAGGATGCCTTGGAGGACTGGTGTGGCCAGGTGTCATGCCATCTTCCCCCTGATCCTCGATTGCAACTGTTGCGAACAGTACCCTTCACACTAACCTCGCCGTTCGTTCAGCAGCCACTCAAGGAAGCCCTCACTGTTTTTACAGACGGCTCCAAAACCATAGGGGCTTGTACATGGCAAAATAATTGCAAATGGCATAAACGCCTAACAGGCCCACAAGCATCTGCCCAACAGGCTGAGTTAGCCGCCTTTTTGCTAGCCTTGTCTCTTTTCCCAGAACAGCCTTTGAATGTTATATTAGATAGTATGTATGTCACTCAAATGGCTGTGGCCATGTTTGATGCATATATTTCCCCTGTTACCCCCCCCTCTCTCATGACGCTTTTTTTGCAGCTTCAAACTCTCCTGAAGGACAGAACATCCCCTTTGTTTGTAGCGCATATTAGAAGCCACCAACAGCTACCCGGTTTCCTGTCCGAAGGCAACCACATGGCAGATGAGGCTTGCAAAATTATGGCCTCTTCCCCTCTTCCTCCGCCGCTTTCAGCAGGGGACAGCCATGCTTATTTCCATCAAAATAAAAAAGCCTTGGTGCGCCAATTTGGCATTACATATCAAGAAGCTACCGCCATTCTTCAACAATGTCCAACCTGCAGTTTGCAGGCAAAGTGCATCCCTGAGGGAGTTAATCCCAGGGGTGTCCATGCTTGTGACACATGGCAGATGGATGTCACTCATTATCCCTCTTTTGCACCTTGGAAGTATATCCATGTATCTGTGGATACTTATTCGGGATTCATCCTGGCAACTTTGCAAAGAGGAGAAGCCACGAAAAACGTAATCAATCATTGTATTCGCACTTTCGTCACATCGGGATGTCCCAAAACTTTGAAAACTGACAATGGCCCCGCTTACGTCAGCACTCCCTTTGCTGAGTTTTGCCGTAAGTGGTCCATTACTCACAGATTCGGTATACCATTCAACAGCCAAGGTCAGGCTATTGTGGAAAGGGCTAACCAGACCCTAAAGAATGCCCTTGATCGGCAAACGGGGAAAAAGGCCTTAGGCCCCCCAAGCCTCCCGATGTTACAAAACATCCTTAATCTCACCTTGTTTACCTTGAATTTCCTTAATCTTACCGGTACCCCCCCTGCTACGGCTGCATCTCGACACTTTTCCAAGCCAGTAGTTCCCTCTTCCCGTCCCCTTGTTTATTTTAGGCAACTGCCCAGCCCTGAGTGGAAAGGCCCTGCGCAACTCGTCACCTGGGGAAAAGGCTACGCTGCTGTGCAACTTCCTGATCGAGTGCTCTGGGTTCCTGCTCGCTGCATCCGGCCATATCATGGGCAGCCTCCTGACAAGCACCTTCTTGACCCTCCTTCTCTGTCATCTCTCTTCCATCTCTGCTCCCCTCACAACGAACCCTAAAACAACCTCTTTCATTCGAACCCATCGTTTACGCTACCCTGCCACCATTGGCCGCAGCTCAGCATCCAACGCCATGGAATGTCTTCAACGCTCTCCCATCAAAAGAAAAGGCACCTTCTGGCGCTGGTTTCGCAACAACACCCTTCTCCAAGATGGCGATTCCTACTCCATCACTTATCACTTTCGCCAAACTACCCTTGCTATCACCAACGTACAGTTGACCGATCTAGGACAATATCACTGTGAAATAACAAAATTAATTAAGGGGTTCGCCACCTCATCTCGCCTTACGCTCACCTTATTTTTACTCTCCCTTCCTGAGCCCGCCCGTTGGCAGGGACGACGCCTACTGGCATTTGACGCCCAGGGATCGCATCGCCCTTACAATATCACCTGGACAATCCGCGATGCCTTGGGACAGATCCTGAATACCTCCTTTTGTTATAGCCCAATTATATCTTGTTTCCCTAACCTGTATTTTGACTTTTCAGAAATGCTCTTAGGAGTGACAGCCTACAGGAGGCTGGACGGCTTCCCAGAGCCCAGCCACTCCACCGTTAAAAGGTATCCCCTGTATGTGTGCCCAGGACATGACACCAGCCCTGATCACGTGCACGACTGCGGAGGCATAGCAGATTACTTTTGCAAATCTTGGTCCTGCGTTTCCACTGGCTACATCTACTGGACCCCTCCATATAAGACTGATTACATCACCCTCACTCGGTTGAGAAAGGACATTAGGTGCACCGCAACCAAAAAGAATGCGGCAGGACAGGGGGGTTGGAATAGATGTAATCCGGTTATTGTACAATTCACTGCTGCAGGAAAAGCTCAGGGGAATGCCTGGGACTCAGGTGTAAAATGGGGAGGTCGTATGTATGCCAGATGGCCCGGGTTTCATTATGGCAACATGTTCTACATTCAACGACAGGTCACTCTCCCTCAGTCCCCACCTGTTGGGCCCAATGCCGACGACATTCACTCCACCTTTCTTAAACCCCTCACCAAACAAAAAAACCCCCTTGTCTCTCTTCTTAACTCCTCCTTTTCCCTTGTTCACACCGCTTCTAACACATCTCGATGTTGGCTTTGTTTGTCTTCCTCTCCACCATTCTATGAAGCAGTCGGTTCTCCTGACCCTATCCGAAACTCTACCTCAGCCGCCTCCTGCCGCTGGCAAAACACCACGTTGACTATCACCTCTATAATAGGGCAGGGCTGCTGCCTTGGCCGTGTTCCTGCTAACTATATTCAATATTGCCTTAATTCTTCTCATGATCACTGTGCCCTCTATCTTCCAAAAAATCGCTTGAACATCAACGGTCACACCGGCCATGGTGGCTACGGTGTACTCTACACTACCTCTGGTAATATCTCTGCCCGATTGACAGGGCAATACTTTATCCCTGGGAACAACTCTGTTTGGGCATGTTCTTCTGGCCTCACCGCATGTGTATATGGTGATACCTTGTTACAAACTAACGCCTTTTGTATTCAGGTGCTCCTACTCCCCAAGATTTCTATCTATTCCCCTGACGAACTTCTCTCCATTTTAGAGCCCCCTCATTATCCCCTCAAGGCTAAGCGCGAAGTAGTGACTGCTGTAACTTTATCAGTCCTACTGGGCTTAGGTGCGGCCGGAGCCGCCACTGGTGTGTCAGCCCTTGTTGTCAATGATCAGAACCTGCGTCACCTTAGCGTTATCATTGACACTGACCTTCGCGCCATCGAACAATCTATTGTGGCGCTACAAGATTCCCTTACCTCTCTATCCGAAGTGGTTTTGCAAAATCGTAGGGGTCTCGACCTTCTGTTCCTCAAACAAGGGGGTCTGTGTGTTGCTCTAAAGGAAGACTGCTGTTTTTATGCCGACAACTCAGGAGTAGTATTGGACTCTATGAAAGAGCTCAATTCCCGTTTAAAAACAAGGGAATTGGAGCGCCAACAATCCATGTCATGGTATCAAAATATGTTTAGCATTTCTCCATGGCTAACCACACTGTTGTCCGCTCTGTTGGGGCCCCTCCTGTTATTGATTCTCGTATGCACCATAGGCCCCTGTGTGCTGGGTCGCGTTCTCCGCTTCTTAAAGCAGAGACTTCATACATTGGACTCAGAGGTATCCGAGACAAAGCTTGCTGTTCAACACCTGGTCACTGCTGTAGGTATGGAGAAAACACCACTCTTGGAATGGTCCTCCGATAGTGAATCGGAAGTGGAAAAGGACCCCCGGTCACACTACCCCCCGAGAGAGGACGCTGGGATGGGTCTCCTTGGACTGAAGAGTCCCTGGCTCCCCGACTCAGACCCTCTGGGGGAGGAACAAAATTAAATAAAAAAGGTGGAATTGTGACGTATCTGACTCCATTACTGCACAGCTAGATTGCATGTCTCTCACGTAGCCTCAGGGCATGACTTGTATTTCCCTATTCTCTTTGTACTCACTCCCCCGCCCTGATAGAACTGCTGAATAAAAGGAGGTGGGGGCGTGGCACCAGGGGGCAGTACCAGCAACCTCCTGAGATGTAGCGTCGCTCACCACCACAAAAGAATCCTGTGCCTACCGTTGTTTTTTCGACCTCACCCTTGCGAGGGAATCGTTGGCTCATTCCCCCCCAGGGAATCCCATAGACCGAAGGGCGAAGGACTGGTCGCGTGACGCGACAAATGAAAAACTTATTTTCTAGAGGCTATTTAAGTAAATAACGTTCAGTATGCATGGGGAAAAAAACAACAACCCAGACGTTTGTTTAAACAATAGAAATTGTCCTATTCTTCTTCCAGAAAGATATAGCTGATGATCCAAAAATACAGAAACAAAAATTTAAATTACTTTTCTCCTCTACTTGTTTCATCAAAAAAGACTATCATGCTGAGGCAAGCCTTTTTGTTCATTCTCTGTATATATTGAACTTTTAAAAGATAGCACCTCTAACTGCTGTTTTTATTAGGGTATCCCATGATACCTATATTTTTTTCTTTGTATTCTCTATTTTCATCCTTATCTTGTTAAACTTACATCACTGTAAATAAATATCACATACAGTATATTTTACTGTATAAAGCAACACTGGAACAATGGGCATTTTTATATTACAAGGTACATGTCTTTTTAGCAAATAAGGTGCTGTTAAATAACCTTATAATGACACAGAGAGAATATATATAGCAGTAGAAATAACTAAGGGCCAGAATATATATACTTGAGTGAGTGTGTGTGTAGCCACAACGAGCTCTTTTTTTTTTTAATCCTTGTTTCCAGAATGTACTTTAATGTTTCTATGCCTCCCTGGGCTTACCCTGTTGAAATCTGAGGTTGAATGAAAAGTAATGCCTCCTCCTTCCCCATAACTTTAAATAGGGATATTTAAAAAAAATGAAACAAGAAAATAATTCTTGATATGCTTCATGAGAAGTGGGGCCTAGTGCTGCTGGTGAGTTGTGAGAGATTCTCTTTGTTTCCTGGCATTCCATGTAGCATTGCGGGTCTATTTTAGCCTGCAACCATTGGTTAATAGTAGTCCTTTTTCATTCACTATTGTAGGGAAATGTCAGGGACAGTCAAGCCAAGCCAAGCTTCATTTCACATCTAATTTGAATTTTATGGGCTACTGGATTTTTTTCACTTTTGTTTTAAAACCATACTTGACTCATTCATTCTTTCATTTGCACTTTTGGACATGACCCACAGCTGAGAAGCATTGTAATAGTGACGTAACACATTGACGTTTGGGGAAGGAAAAAGAAAAACATGTGGAAAATCTCAAATTGTTCCAAGAATCAGTTTAGTGTACTAACAATTTAATATGTTAAGTTTGGATAAATTAAAAATGTATCCAGTATTTGATGGATAAAATCAGATAGGAAGTAATAGCCCTTTGATGGTAATTATGTTTTGTGTGAAAGCTAAATGTGGGACCCCTTTCATCTCTACCTTGACCCTTCTGAACAGTAATGTTCTTGCTGAGAATGACTTTTTTTCTTCAAATAGATTCCTGGTGAGACAAATGCCTGCGTGCATAAAATGTCTATGGCCCTTGGTCATCTCTTTCTTTTAATAGCAAAAATGATCCACTTGCTAAGAACAATGAGGGAACCATATGGTCATTATGGTCAATATAAAATACTGCTAAGGAGAAGAGCCTCTTAGGTGAACCCTACTGACTACTTTTAAATAAATATTTTAGTATTATATGGTGGTTCAGTAGCAGAGTTCAATTTTTTATACAGAACTTTTTCCTGTCAGTAAACCTGCCTAATATCACTCTGAAACTAGTCTTCTTGGTTGTGAATAGCTGTAAGAGGCTTGACACAAATGTATAGACTTGCACCGACTTCTGTGATGTATGCTATATTCAAATATTCTCCATCATAAATTCACTCGACATGCATTCTATGTGAGGAGTGCTTTGGGGGGCAATTTGTGAAAGGAACAAGTGCCCACCCCTTTCATCCCCAGTTGCCATCAGTGGGAACCTTCTGCTGGCTCTCTGTCCATTCTTGAATGGAAAGAATCCTTCATCTCAGATAACCAAGTCTGAATTCCATACATTATTTCTGACATTCTAATAGATGTGATGATGACTTCTATGGTCCAAGTCACAGAAACTATAAATAGGATGAAAAGTAGTGAAAAAGACTTGAGTTCACATTCATAGCACTTTCTGCTATTTTCAGCCATTAAAAAAAAAAAAAACAAACCTAATAGCACAGCTCAAATTAGAAACTGTTATCTGCTCACATTTCAGTGTTCCGTTTTTTTCAGGGTTTTTTCTCCAGTTTTTTTTTTAAACCATTCAATACAAGATATTTTGTACAGTTTCAGTCAATAAATGTCCATCTTTAATTTGACATAGATTTCCAATGAACTGGGCCAACCAAAGACTAGTTATGTGCATTTCCTAAAGTTCATATTCCATAGAGGAAAAGCTTTTGAAAAAAATCAACAACAGCATTCCACAAATGATGGTTATTTTGCACTTTGGTTTGGTAGATGCGTTGACTGGGATTCATTTTATGGCTGAAAAAGGTATGCCCATTATTCTTATTATGGTTGCTGTTTTGTGACATTTTCCATTTGCTTTCCTTATAAAATGATTGGGCAATAGGTACAGCACATTATTAAAAATAGTATCTTTGTTTAATCTTTTGGGTTTATAATTCCACTAGTCTGCTCTGGCAAGTGTTACAAAAGAAATCAAATCCCACTGTTGTAGGTTCAGAGAAGTGACAAGTATGAGGAAAGAATAGCAAAGGCTATTCAGGAGGCTATTTTTGGGTTGTGACTAAGCAGCCCTCCTGCTGATCCAGTGTCTTGCACATCTCTCTTGCAGTTTCCCTTTGCAAACCTTTTGTTTTCTTCACAAAGACAATGACCTCCTGAGTTATAAAATAACCCACAAGCACACATATTCCAGGGCCATAATCCTTCATATAATGTACAGATGGAGTATATGTAGGGCAGACTCTGAGCAAAATTGACACTTTTGGATTATCAGAATAAATTATTTCATTGCAATCTATGGGGTTTCAGAAGTGGGACTAGCAAATGCTCATTGTGATCTGATCTTCATTTCTACCATGCTCCAAATATTGGGAACTAAATAATGGATGCATTTACAACCACTCTGAGATGAGTCTTCTCTTGATAGAATAATTGGGGATTTCTAGATAATATGCAAAAGATAGTTTTCATGTTTAAGTGGCAAATGCAATTTCTTTCCACAGTGTTCACAAACTTCCTTCCTTCCATCCTCCCTCCCTCCCTCCCCTCCTTTATGAAAAATTATGAAACAGTTGTCACAAATAGGATATACATAGATTTTTAACTGGAAGATAGTTTTCCTTTTGTAAGGAAAAAAAAAATCATATATTTCAAGAAGAGAAAGCAAGTCTTTTTCCCCAAAAAGTCTTTACGAGTTTATTTTCTCTAAAAGTGGCAAATCTGAGTATGTGAAGTAAAATGAATGAAATTTTCTCCACAACATTGTTTTAACTATAACTGTGAGAGCATTTACCTCCCAGGGCTCTAAACTGCAAGCTGGCTTCCTTATGTTAAGCTGGTTAACCTTCTCAGAGAGATTACATCTTCTGATGATGTATTCCCATGTACAATTCAGCATGCAAAGAGAAGCAAGCAGTCCCACACCACCTGGAATCATATTGGTGATATCAGGGAACACTGTAGAACATCACCTACAGTGAGGACACTTCATGTACACTTACAAGTGAGGCTACGATCTTCACTTGGAGGCTTATAGGGAATCTTAGCAAGTCTCTAAGGACTACACTTGCTATAATACTGTCATTCAGCAAATCCAGGTGTATTTTCCCTTTCTTATTTATTTGTTTGTTTGTTTGTTTGTTTATTTATTTATTTGTCAGATTTGTCACCACCCATCTCCTCTGACCGGAGGGACTCTGGGCGGTTTACAATATAGAATAAATATACAATAAAATTTTGAATAAATATACAATAAAATTCTAATAAAATCCCATTAAAACTAAAACAATTTCTTAATTACCCCAGTTCATAAAATCCAGATGGATTTCCATATGTATAAACTTTCCCCAACCCCCATTTCCATAAAAAAGAAGACAGCTTTGAATTTGCAATCAAAGCTGTACACTGAAAGAAAAAAAAAATGGACTGGGAAACCAACTACAAGAAATCCAGTTTGCCGATGTGAGTGCATGTGGAGTTTTTGGTAGTAACCAATGCCTTAGCTTTTACCCATCAAGCATATCTAACCTCTGAGAGTTGTGCTCTTTTAAAAAGTAGCATGAGAATCAGTAAAAAGGCATATTAGAAGAAAGAGACAAACAGTTATCACAATGTCTTGGTATCACTGTCACATTTAAAAGGATCCATTGGTGAAATATATATTAGCCAGATATTTTCCGACTAGATCTATCTCGCTTTCTGCAAGTTGCTACTTCAAAGTATTGCTCTGTAAAAACTCTATTTGCTGTGGAACTTGCAGATGTTTCCAACTCAACAGGAAGAGAGGATCTCAGATTGTGAAATCCCCTCCCCAGTATTCAGAATGTGACATTTTTATATGGGAACTTTGACCAGTTTAGGTTTTCTAATTAACTTCTTGACTCAGCAGGAATACAGCTGTGAGTAATTTCCTAGCAGTAAACATCACAGATGTATAAATCTTTCCCATGTTTTTTCTGCTCAATCATTGAGCCTCATCTTGACTTGCTGTGGTTCCATCCCTTCTTAATTTGCTGCAGTGACAAGTGTGATCCCTTGGCAGGGCTATTATATCACCTCTGAATCCCAACTTTCTGTTTCACATGTTCAGATTCCTCTTTTTAATTTTATTTCATTAGGCTCTCATTGAAGTGCCTAAAAGGAAAATTAAGCCCTTGGGATACTTTGTAGCTGTTTCTCTATATTATTGTTTGGACTGGTGTATTAAGTTTCATATTTATTGTATATCCCATTGCTCTCATCCCAACCTTGATAAATATATTTTAGCTGTACATTAAGGTATCATCTTGTATAGATACTCTTAGCTGTGAGGGTCATGGGTTAAGGTAGTCCATATCTCACTTACTCTGAAGTCAACCAGATAACAAGCAGTTAAAATGATCATACAACATGAACAGACTGTATAGGATAGTTGTTTTTCTTTTAAAAAGTACATCAACAAAACTACTTCTCCTAATGCTAAATTATGGAGAGACAGTTTAGCTTGCCTCAAGGGCTTACCACAGTCTTCTCCTTCTTTTGTTTGAGATCTACTTGTTTCTTTTTTACTCTGCTCAACTGTTAACTGCTTCTTTCTTCTCTTCTCCCCTCTTTCTAGCATATTCCATCTTCCTTGCTGCCTTCCTATAGAAGGATGTGGACAACTCATGCTTCACTTGTGTTCTAACAGAAAAACAAGATACTTTCTTCATGCCCAACTGCTTGAGGAGCTTTGTGCCCATTAATCAGATTAAGCATACAATATTGTTGAGATATAGGTGCTATTCAAAAACACAGAAACTCTTCTTCTAGAAGAGGCTGGAAAGCAGTGAATGATGATGTTGTGGAGAACATCAACTCCCATCAAAGGGCACAAAGTAAATGATAAAACATGCTGATGTAAATTGAAGAATGAAAGGCCATTCATCCTAAAAAATGTCTTCTCCTACCCCATGTGTCATGAGTGAGGATGGCGAGCAGGAGGGGGCCCCTATCCAGGGGGGAAAATGCATGCGTAGTACTGAGGAGTTAAGCAGCCATTCAAAGAGACACAGATCAGACCCGCCTTAACTTTCGGGGTTTATCTGTCTGGGTTTTCCCACGCTTCTTCAGTTTGTTAGGATTCTCTGTTATATAGCAGTAAATAAACACTAGAGACCCATTCCTTGTCTCAGCGTGGTTCCTGGCTGTTGGGACACCATGTCTATTATCAGCAATGAGGTTGTATTGCATGACACTTCATTTGCCTTGATGGTACAGATTCCTCAGTGGTTGAGAGAATGAACTGAAATTTACAGTATCTCTCTTTATATAAGCAATTTAGCTAAGCTCTTGATATCGCAAAGAACTTAAAAAGTAAGATAACTGGAAGAAATCTTGAACTCTTCAATAAATTTAATACAATAGCCCTCTCCCCCCATACTTTCTCCATGTGTTCCTACAAGCTTGCATCATCATAATATTACAGATATATTGTGAATTAATAATCTCTGGAGATATTGGGAATATGTTTAGAATGCAGAATCCTTAATGCTAGGTTATGTTTGGGAGGACATAGTCATCTTCTGTGAAATAACTGCTACTGTGACCTAACATGACTTAAAGAAATGATGGCTCCATATTGTTCAAAGGTCATAATTACAGGAAAGGTTGCCTATCACATCTTTATGGGATTCATAAGTCTGGTACTGTTGCCTTTGAATCTTCTTCTGCTGGTTAATTGTGCTATGTTTCTACAGAAATATATCCACATCAATCAGTTATTGCTGATATAAAGAAGCAACAAAATGATCTGATTTCAGACATGATCATCCTTGAAGATGGAATACCATGTTTTCTGCTTGTCTACCCCAGTCCAAATGGCCAAACATATATTCATTTCAATGGTCAGAAATTATGCAAATTCTGCAAATTTTATAGGTAGGCTACATGATTTTGAAGGCAAAGTTAAGCTATCCCATCCTAGAAAATGTGTACTTCCCCAACATTTTTGGCCACACTGTACTCAACTTTTGCTTCCAGTGGTAGATACCTTCTCCTAAATTACTCCTGCACTTTCCCCAGTTGGGGAAGCCAAAGGGGAATCTGTTTTCATTTGACTGTCACCAATCTGCTTTATAAATTGCATTTAAAGGATCAAAAACATATAGAAGGTTAAATTGTGCTTCATTTGAATAATACGAACTGCCGATGTATTGCTATTTTTCTCTTCTAGAAAAAGCTCACACAGTATTGTAGTGTCTGCTGTTTTTAAACATTGTGTATTAATATTGTATTTCTTATGTTAATATTTTGTTTTTTTTCCTCAACCGTTCCTCTTAGAGGGTTGCTTTCTTTGTTCCTTACAGAGATTCAATAAGGAAGGATGTAAATTTATTTGTTATCTTTGATTTCATCCTGAATTTATGATCAAGTTCATATCTACTGTATAGATATATTATTAAATGAATATAGCAATTAGTCTTCATGAATGAACCAAATCCATAAATGAACAGGTTATGTTCCTTAATGGAATTATTCAGATATTTGTTTGGTAGTCATCATATCAAGAAACCAAGTATTTGCATGCATATTTGAACTAACCTGAAATATTTTCTAGAAATGAAATAAGGACTTCTTTGTTATAATCTATTGACTAGGCATGAAGCAGTATATGTTTTAGTGGCTGCTGTTTAAGCTCTCTGAGATATGGTAAATTAGACATCCAGATGTATTTAATGCACAAATTCCAGATTAATTGAAAGGATCCTGGCATAGTTAGTCTAATAGATTAGAATGAAAATACTAAACATATTACTAAATGATGGACTAATTCCCAATGCCATGCTTATAACCAAGCTTATCAGTAAGATCCTTGATATTCTCTGAGGGGGGGAGGGAGGGAGGCTTTGCCATTAATCTGCAATTTTTGAAATGATTATAGATTGAGAGCCTCTGTTTAAAACAAATTCCAACTGTTGTTCACTTTTGTTCTGTGTTCCATTTTCTGGGCAATTCATTTTGCTGGCTCATATACGGATTTTAAATTAAGGTTCACGACTCATTTGTTTGAATAATTCATAATTAATTGAGTTGCTAATTTTGCCATTTGCTAAAGTACCCTGGGATGCAAGACATTAAAGGTCCTATTGAAATAAGGGCTGATTAACTGATTTCTAGTTTTGTTTTTAGCAGAACATCTCACAGATGTGAACAAAATAATGTTTCATCTTCTGCTTTGGTCTCTTTGTTTAATACCAACATGACATAACAACACAGGATGGATAGCCAGTTAAGAAAACCAGCTGTGAAAAACAAAGACAACCAAGGACTTACCTCTCCTTTATCAGACTCTCTACTGAACTCATTCTTATCTTCATGAGCAATTACCACCAACACCTTGTGGCCTGGAATACTGGAACTTGGAGACACTTCCTATAAATAATATATGAGCCCTTATAGCTCATCCAGTCAGCAGCACCCATATTTTCACTGGGGGCTCTATAGTGCACAGGAAGTGTCAAGGGAAGGGGACACATAACTGTAGCCAAAATGGCATAAAGACCCCTAACATTTCCAGAAGGATTGGTGCAATTTGGTGTTTTTTGTTTTGTTTTGTGTTTGTTTTTGTGGATGAAAATCTTCAGATAAGTCCCCCCCCCCCCACTCCTTCTGTGTTGAGATGGGAGTGATTTCTCTCTCCTCTCCCATTTTGGCAATTGGTTGGAAAATAACATGCATCACTGAAGTGTCCCTGAGAAAGAAGCCTGAAAAAATCACAGTGCAGGAAGTAAGGGATTATGACGAGTGGAAAGGTTTAGGGCTTTTGTTATTATTATTTTCAGTTCAACTGATTTCAAAGGAAGTACAATAGAATAGAAGTTTATGAAGGACACAGATCACTGACAGAAGCAGAAGACTAACCAAGCCCTTGATCCTAAACTCTTCCAGCATCATTGAAGTGTCCCTGAGGAAGAAGCCTGAAAAATTCACAGTGCAGGAAGTAAGGAATTATGGTGAATAAAAAAGGGTGTTTTTTTCACATTATTTTCAGTTCAACTGATTTCAAAGGAAGTACAATAGAACAGAAGTTTATGAAGGACACCGATCACTGACAGAAGCAGAAGACTAACCGAGCCCTTTATCCTAAACTCTTCCAGTTCCCACAGCCTTTACTAAAGCTTTTTTATTATCATTAAAAAGTATATCCTTGCTCTTGGGAGAGAGAACTAGTAATTTACAATGAAACATTTCTACAATATATTACTTCATCCCATCCCCTGAAGCACGGTGATCAAGGAGCCCTGGTAAAACCATTTACAGTCCTAACAGATGTCATATAAAAATGTTCACCTCCTCTATCTCTAGTTCCCACCCTCCTCCACCTTGAAGTTTTCTGATATGGAAAGTTTGGAGAGAAAGTAAGTGTTTCTGTAGACACATCATCTGTGTTTCTTTGTCAGGTAGAATCAAGTTTGGCAAGCGTTCAGATTCTGATCTGATACACCTTAGAGGAACCCTGCTTCATTTCAGAAGTAGAACATATTACAGGTAGGCCTTAACTTATGACCAATAATTTAGCAACCATTTGAAGTTACAACAGCACCTTAAAAAGTGACTTACGAACAGTCCCCACACTTACGACCATTGCAGGGTCCCTGTGGTCACATGATCAAAATTCAGGCACTTGGCAACCAGCATGTATTTACAGTAGAATGGTTGCAGTATCCTGGGGTCACGTGATTGCCATTTGTGACCTTCCCAGCCAGCTTCCAACAAGCAGAATCAATGAGGAACTGTATGATTCACTTAATGACCACCACAACAAATGTCGTAAAATTAGGTGCAGTATGTGATGTCTCACTTAACAATTGCACTGCTTAACAATGAATTTTCTGGTTCCTATTGTGGTTGTAAGTCAAAGACTACTTGTAGAATCAGATTAATTCAGTTTAGGGTTAAGGATTTGTCTGAATCTTGTGTATGACCCTTCTTATACCATAAAGAAAAATAACTTCTGGTAAAAAACTAGGAAAGCATAGCCGCTTTTAAATGTTCTCTGTATAAAAAATAACAGTTGTGGAAGCTAAAAAAATATCATGGGAAAGATCTCACCTTCTACCCTGTTGATTTTCTTCTCATGGGGGAGTGCATTAAAACTTCTGACACCCCTCTGTATGCCATAGTACATAAAAAAAAAAGATTCTATTCTATGGTAAGAATATATAAATCCAAGTCCTACAGGTTGGGACTTAAAAGTATTAAAAAGGAAAATAAGTGGTTCCTACAATATAAAGAATTTTCAGCATCTTCCAAAGATACTTTTAGACATACTCTAAAAGGCAAGATTTGCAAAGTTACACAAAGAATATCTGTGATGGGAGAATTTAAGAAGAAGAATCCTAGTTCACTAGATCCAGAGGCTACCAAATGTATTATGGCTCAGAATTGTAAGAGAATTCACTGACTGTAAACTGAGTAGGAAATTACTCAGTATTTTGTACTCAAGAAGTTTTCAATACATATACAACAAACAGGGTAGAACCCAGAGAAGAAAGCTCTGAAGGACAGCAACTGTTTGTTATTATAATGAATGCTCAGATTGGCTGACTTGGACAGTGTGAGAGCCACTGATAGTCTTTGGGATAACAAACATGCTACACCCAGAAGTAACAGTCCATGAGTTTCTGCTTGGACTAATTTCCTTATTCTAAGCTCTCATTCTAGAGAGACGAGTTGTTATACGTCATGCCCTTGGGGTAAAAATTACGTGACTTTATAGCTCATAAAGCAGAATGCTCTATGAAACAAGCAACAACCTACCATGGCCTGAGAGTTCAAGTCCTAGTAAAGGAAGTTGGACTACATAAGATCTAAAATTGATGGCAATTGCTACACATACCTGATGAGTTCCAAATAAGAATAAAACTGGTCAAATACTGCCCTCTGTTGACTAGTAAGTGGTAAAAATACTACAGTAGTACTGTAAGTTTCTGTGATGAAATAAATATTAGGCATCTGTAATAAATGGTCCCAGCTGGGTTAGAAACTTTCTAGAACAAGCTAAATATCCTACCTCAGTTTCAGCTCACATTTCTCATCGTCAGTCTCTTATTTGGCTTTGCTACTTGGTTTCTCAATATCATTTTAAAACAGGTCTTCCCAGATTTTGGCTGACCTTGGGGGCAAAGCCTATCTTTATGCTAATAGAGTGCCATTTCTCTTCTTATCTCTGACTTTACTCTGCATTTTTGTGAAGATACTTTTGTGTCATCAGGATCTATCCATATCACTGAATGCACTTCTGAGAGCATCTCTATCTCAAATTTCCTGAAAAGAGGATCCTCATTTCTTTTTCCATTCCAAAAGCAGAACTGGGAAGCAGTAGGATTGTTTATATATTGAGTTCTTGGAGGTGAACTGATGAACAGGAACATTAGAAAATGTGCCTGAATTTTGACAAAGTTCCTTAGCAAAATTCTCAGAAGTCATTGGATAAGCAGTCAGATCTCTTTATGGACTAATGATTGCTTAAAGATAAGTAGGAACAGAAAAAAATGACAACTTTTCATAATGGAGATACTGTATGTTCCCTAAAGGATCTTTATTGGGACTGCAACTTTTGATTTATGCATAAATGTCCAACAATTAGGAGTGATCAGTGAACTGATCATGTTTGCTGGTGATACCAAATTATTGAAATCATCATCTCAAAATGGTTTAGAATTGTTTAGTTCAACAATTGGGAAATGAATTTTAAAATGCCACATAAAATTCAGTATAACCAGATACAATGTAATGTATATTGGTAATGCAAAATTCTCTCTCTCTCTCTGAATACATACTCATACACATAGATTGGGGGAAGTTCAGTGAAAATGTCAGCTGAAAAATAAAGGTGAATTCCATGCTTAAGACTCTTCAGGAAGCAGGTTACAAATGAAACTGCCTGTAAGTATTGACCTACGGTACGCTGCACTTAGAGTAATTGCAAAGTTTTGATCATTGAACCTTATCAAGGTTATTGTAGAGCTGGTGTAAGGCAACCAAAATTATCAGTGGGCTAGAACAGTTCACCTCAAAGTAATTAATATTGCTTTTGAAGTAGTTTTGCTTGGAAAGGGAGTAGAAAATAGTAAGGTATAATATCTGGTTTAAGGAAATGGTGGGAATGTATTTTTCCCTATTTTTCACAATATTAAAACATAGGGGCATCTACTCATTCTACATACGTGGACATTTTATTATTTTTTATTTTATTTTATTTTATTTTATTTTATTTTATTTTATTTTATTTTATTTTATTTTATTTTATTTTATTTTATATCTAATTTATCCCCGCCCATCTCCTCCCGTCGGAGGACTCTGGGCGGTTTACAACAATCGATTAAAACCATCACAATAATACAAAAAGTAAAATACAGTAAAAAATAATATAAATATAAATAAAATAAAAATAAAAAATCCAAGCGGTGAAGCATCTAAAACAGTCCAAGCGTGGGAGGAGTGGTCTATAACAACCATCCCCATGTAGCTCTATTTCCCTCTCCACCCCAAGTGAGGCGGCAGAACCAGGTCTTCAGACTCCGCCGAAAGGGCAGGAACGATGGGGCCAATCTCACCTCTGGGGGCAGCATGTTCCACAGGGCGGGAGCTACTGCAGAGAAGGCCCGCTTCCTGGACCCCGCCAGATGAAATTCTCTTACAGACAGGGTCCACAACATGCCCTCTCTGCACGATTGGGTGGGACGGGTTGATGTAATGGGGAAGAGGCGGTCCCTCAGGTAACCTGGCCCCATGCCATGTAGGGCTTTAAAGGTGATGACCAACACCTTGAATTGGACCGGGAAGCAAACTGGTACCCAATGCAGCTCGCGCAGCAGTGGTGTTACACGTGCCCTTCTGGGGGCACCAAAAACAGCTTGAGCAGCTGCATTCTGGACCAGCTGAAGCTTCCGGATACTTTTCAAGGGTAGCCCCATGTAGAGCGCATTGCAATACTCTATCTGAGAGATAACAAGGGCATGAGTGATTGTTCGAAGGGCCTCCCAATCCAGGAAGGGGAGTAACTGGTGCACAGCATGTAGCTGCACAAAGCCATCCAGGATTGATAAAAGGAAGTGCTTCTTTACAAAAGTTGTAATGCAAATGTATAATGTATCAGAATTTCTATGGCATTGTTAAAATAACGGTACATTTGTTCAGACTTTAATCTTGCTCTAGATGGTATCTGAGATATCTGCACATATTCTAACATTGCAATCCTACATATGCAGATTTAGAAGTAAATTTCACTGTGATCAATCAGACTTAGCCCCAGAGAAGTCTGGTCAGCCCTTTGAGGTAGTCCAGACAGGAAACCAAAACCATGAGTACTAACACTACCTTTATTGTAAGGTTACAGTAACAGAACCTTGCAAGTCTGAAAGAACCTCTCCCCTCCTTTACTTTTACTTTCCAGACAACTAAGGACAGTCCCTTCTGAGATGCTTCTTATGCCCCTTTTCCTTCTGTGGGCTGAGATAACCCTTGTCTGACCATTGTCTAGGCTGCAGCTCTTCCTCCTGTTTCCCAAGCTTATTCTCACAGCCCATTACAAATCTATACAGAATTAAAGTCTGCAAATATTATTATCAATAACATTAACTGTGAAGAGACTCTACATTTTGAAGTTGTTGCAAGATACATTTTCCAAAGAAACTTTATTCCTTTTTAATGCTAGGTTTTGACATATAGTTGATTCAAAGTTTCATCTGAAGCCCAGCTACCACTATAAAAATTTACTTACGATACAGACTTGGATGCCACTCAATTCCAAGTGGCTCATAAAGGGAAGCCAACCTCCCTCCAGGGGTAATTAGTCCAGAGTGAGAGGTCCATAAGTGAGAAGACCTGCTTCTGCCTCCTACCACTTTCCCATCCCAAGGAATCCATAGCATACCGTCTTGGCCCAAAATATTGGATGGGTTGATTCCATATGGAGCAGACAGTCCTGAAGGAAACAGGGATCCCAATTTAAAATGCTTTATATCTTATAACCAGCACTTTGGATTGGATCCAGACATCTATTGGCTACTTGTCCAGTGTATCTTCTACAGAGCTGGTCTTAATCTGCTGAAATGACTCTCCCCCACCACCCCAGTCAGCATGAAGAGATTTTGTGTAAGATGCAGCACCCAAGGCAGCCCCTTGCAAAGGAAATTACAGTAATCTAATGTAATTGCAACAATAATGCAATTCTAGCAAAGGAGGATTTTCTTTATACTGTTCATATAAACATATCTTTTTTTTTCCTTTCTGTCTTCTTTAATCACCTCAGTGTTTTGTACAATTTATTATGAGATATTGACATAAAAGTTAACTTTACAAAGACGGAAATAAAAACATAGATTGTTTTTTGCTTTAATAATTGTGATGTAGCATTTGGATTATGATGGAGGTAAAGGTGAGTAACTCCGTGGGAGTTGGGGAGGGGGAGATCCTTCAAAGCTACATATACCCTTTCCCAAAATATTAAACTGAATCACTGCAGGGTTAGTTATAATGATCTTATTCTTGGCATTATTATGATTAAACTGGGTATATTTAACTAAGCAATGATAAATTAACAGCACAGTGGAAATCTGGGTGGGTGTGAACAGATGAGTAATCTTAATTAGAAATATAATATGCCCATTATTCTGTGCTGCAGATGAACTTTTATATTATAAATGGTAGACATAAAGGCTTTTTTGTGCAGTGTATTTCCATGTTGACTAGAGATAAAAGTTAAGTGAAAAGGGTAAAGTCTCTTAAAGAATGCAGGGGTAATTAATTTCATGATGCAACATCAAAAATTCTACTGAAGTATAATACTCATTTTATGTATATCAGGGAAAAAATTACTACATAGTTAATCACAGAAAAAGCAAAACTACATTGAATTGGCTTCATTTTAGGAAGTTGTCTGTCACCAAGGATTTATTTATTTTAATCTGAGCAGAATAAATGGAAGCATTTATGGAAACAGGCAACCCATTTCTATTGTATTTACCCTAAAAATTCTCTGTGAGTTTTGAATAGAGAGAAGCTCTTCAAGGAATACCTATAAAACAGAGAAAAATCCCATGAACCTCTGCATTTTATGAAGATTGTCTGCCTCAGAAAAGAAGATTCACTGTCATTAAGCTGGGCCATCCATATGGAAGTTGAAGTCATAAACATCTGGAGGATCTCATAGAATTTTATCTGAGTACAAAATGTTGCCACTTTGACTATTAAGATATAGCCTTCTTGCTGTTGATCCAAGCATAAATAATGCAGCATACTTTGACTTTTATAATTAACTTTTTTTTTCATACAACAGAAAATTTTGTTATGCCTTAAAGGATGTGCTATGACTTACAGTAAGCTTTCTTAGGCTACATACCGTTTTTTTAAAAAAAAAAACCTGGATCTTGATTATATAGTTTTTTTGGTTGAACATTTTATTGTTGTTTTAATTTTCTGTACAATGCTCAGAGTCATCACTATGAAATGGGGAGTCATATTAATTGTTTAGCTAAGTAAATATCCATTATACAGTGAAAAAGAATGATTAATATAGTAATCCTTGAGTATTCCTAATATATTCAAGCTTTAAATTTCATCACAATGGTTCCAAACCAATGGCTTGCAGATCACTGGTTGTTAAAGAAGCTAGCTATTGCAGCCAATTCTTGGTGTGTCTGTGTCTGTGTGTGCATGTGTGTATCCAAAATCTTGGAAGATTGCCAAAATTTGGAAAGTTTTTTTCACCCCAAATTTTGCAAAATTTCGAGTAGGAACATGAACAACTCTGGAGCTGTTTTGATTTCATGCAATTTTTGGTCCCTTTCTGTAATTATTTGTTTATTTATAATTTACAATAGTGCCATTTGGATGAGTCAGATGTGTCATGGAATCTTATGTACTACGTAGCCTGCTGCTGTCTTGCTAAATTGTACTTAGAAAGGTGTAATGGTGTTGCGATGACTGATATAAAGGTAAAGGCTGAGAATCGTTGCAAGATTACAACCCATGTTTCACTTTGCACAAAGATACTTCCCTTGCTGACCTTTCCTCTGAATCCCAATATTTTCTCAAATCTCCTCTGGAGGTCTTCCATCCCTCCAGATCAGGTATGGAAAATATGTGTGCTGGGATATAAGAAAAAGAAACAACTGGAAACCATGCTATTTATTAAAAAAATTGGTAGTCCATGTTTTGAATTATACCAACAACAGTTCTTTCTCTCCTCTGCCTCTCACTCATTGTCGCACCTTGGACGTCCACATAATTTGAGCAAATACACACACATACACACACCCTGGACAGTTTTTAAGATTATTGTTATTTATTGTTTATTTGATATGTTTTTATATTATTTTCCCTATTGGGAACTTATTGGAAAAGTAGTGAATCAAATGTGAGTGGAAAAAATAAAATAAATGAATGGAAATACAGAATGAGTGCAATAGATGGGGGGGATTGGGGGGCAACTCTTTAATTTTGCAATTTCTAGAATTGTGGATAAGATACCAATCAGGATTCACTTACACAAGAACATAATCAGTGTCTCCTGCAGTCATCTGTATAAGAAGTAACTTTCATTCCCCAATGGAATCTTGGTGATCGTAGCACAGGAAATTAAAATAAAAAAATATTACTAATAGTTTATGGTATCTTGAAAATCTAAGTCCAATTTCACTCATAAATCCTTCCTTCATCTCTTTAACATTTTTTCCTTCATTCAGAACAATTTAAAGCTCTAGGCTGTGTTTATAGAGAAATCCTACATTACCCTTTGGGCTGTATTTGTATATCAATAAAATCCCCAGAGAAAAAAAGAAATGATGTCTTAGTTATTAATTGCTGATTTTATATATCATGTCTTTAAGGAAACTGTCACAATACACCAGCTTGGGAGGGGGACTATCAGCTTTTCTCCCAGTTTCCAACAAATGCCGTGATAAATAACATTCAACCTACTTCTTTCTTTTGAATTTAGCAAACTCAAGTTACTTCTTGAACTGCAATTTCTTCTCTTGCCTACCCACCATGTCATCTCCTGTATGTACACCTGCCAGCTAATTACTATGCTGTTAACCTGAGTGACACTGAAGTCAGACCTTTGCACTGTAGCTCTTAACAGAGATTGCACTGAAGCTGATTTTGCTCACCAGACACAACTATTTCAACATAAGAAAGCTAGACAGCTTTGAAATCCTTTTTTCTGCTATCTTTACTGCTAAAGCCAGATTCTTCTTCACTATATTACCTCTAGATTCTATGGTAACATCAAAAGCATACTGTTACAAAACTAGTTCATTTATTCAGTGTGTGAACAAAGAAACCATTATGGACCAAGGATCACAGGACAAATGTTCAGGTGGCCCTTTATTCCTTCATATCAAATGTTCTTCTATGAATATAATCCACACACCTTGCAAGAACAATTGTCTAATTAAGTGATCAGCCTCTATGAGCCTTTTCCAGACATTTTAACAACTGTCCAGGGAATGCATACTGACAGCATTAGGTTGTCATGATCTATTCTACCCAATACTTTATATAAAGGTATTCATTTCAGATATCTCCCTGCCTCCTACACACACACACACAACTTTTTCCTAGCAAAATAATTGCAGAACCAGATGTTTTGCCATGTTAACATGTTATATAAATATTTATTTATTTGTTTCAATTTAAGCCAATATGAAAGGCTGAGAGTTTTGGGGCTACAGAAATCTGATCTCCAGAGGGATGATGTTCCAAAGAGCAGGTACCATTACAGAAAAGGCGCTCTTCCTGGGTCCCATCAGATGGCACTCTTTAAAAGATAGGACCCATAGCATATCTCTCCTGCTGGATCTGATGGGTCAGATAGACACAGTTGGCAAGAGGGGGTCCCTCAGATTACCTGGCCCCATGCTATGAACTACCAGCACCTTGAAGGCTGTTATGTCTTAAGGTCTTCCTACTGGGGTGGTGATGGGGGAAGAAGACTAAGAAAACCACCTACTTTCTAAATGGCAATACAGTGCCATATGTGTTGGCTCAGAAGTAAGTCCCTATGGAGAATGGTAGCATAAGACCAACTGTACCACTCCCTGAAATACATTGGGCAGAATATGTCATGATATTGTTACACAGTTTTGATGTAGTGATCTTATGCCTCTTCCCAGCCCATTTGAGAAAGTAATATGCCCCAATTCTGAAATAATTAATGTGAAATACAGGAAGCCATCCCTACTGTGCTGAGGGTCTATCCTGCTTAGTATGCTTGTGAGGACCTAGGCCCCAAATTTGCTCTGACTGTTCTGCTACTCAGAATGCCACAGGTCACTATCAATAGCCCTTGTCCAGCCTGCCCCGCTCCCTCTCAATAACTTCTTGATGACACATGAGCCTTCTCCAGATGTTCACCTGAGCACATGGGAGCTGCAAAGTGAGAAGAGAATGGGTCCAAGGTTGCATTGTCTCCGACCTCTGTATGTTCAGCAGGCAGTCTGAAGAAGAGCTGAAATGTTCACTTCAATGGAAGTGCAGCATTATGTGCAATTTGGGGGATAACATGTTATTAGGATCTCAGATCATACAGGGTTGTATTCAGGTTCAAATGTATAGAAATACAACTCCAAGATGAAGGCATGGAACCAGAGAGACTAAGGAACAAAGCATGTGTGGCCAAGTGCTCTACCCAGTGTCAAGCTTTCATATAGCCAGATGAATGTCTGGAGTGGAGTATAAAGCTCCTTTTATTTTAGCAAGCTTTTCATCTAGTGCGGATGCTCTCAGTTAATTAAGCACCTGGCTTTGAACTGAGTTTTACCTAATAATCAACTGTTGCCTTTTAGTTGTGTTGTTTTTATGTCTGCTACTGCAGCTTTTGTTTGTTTATCCTTTTGAAAATGTTCTTGAAAGCCATCTTAAGTAACAATTTTAGGAGTAGGGGAAATCAAAGGACAGGATATAAATTTTTGCGACATCAAAGAAGAAATGTACTTTTCATTTTTGGAAGTATTTAGCCATTCTCTACTTTTGCAACAGTTATAGTCCAGTTGTATTAATGTTTCAATTGTTAATTGTGGTTTTTGAGAACCATATAAAAAGATTCAATCCAGTGATTTTGAATTTATGGTTTTGATCTGTTTGGAAATTACCCAAAGCCCAATTGTTATTTCATCTGAGTAACTTATAATCTAATTATTTGTATCATTTTGGAAATACAGAATTATATCAGATTATTTAAAATCCACTATATGCGTGCTGCATTGGGTTCTACTTGTCCCTAAGATCAATTTAAAGTCTCTCCTGTGTTCACAAAGCCTCATAGGCTTTCTTCCTTTCCCTGAACCTGGACAAGCCATAACACTGGTTTCAGAATGCTGTTCTTCCTTAAACAGGTTAAAAGATACCGCCATCTTGGTGGTGGCATCAGCAATTTCTCATGCCCTGTTTTCCTTTTTTCCATACCAAATATACATTGATGTAAGTATACTTCTTACGTTCTGTATTTTAAATTCCATTGCCCATTCCTTTTTTTTTTCTTTAGATTTATAGATTTTGACAGAGTCTTTATCATGTGTCAGTTGCTCTCTGATGGACCTTCCCAAACTCCAGGATCTTCTGGAATCATGTCAAGTTCTTATTGCTCTAAGGCATCATATGGATTTTCTGTGTCATAACTATAAATTCATGGCAGTGCTTAATATATTGGTAAATTATCTCTCATTCTTAAAATTGTACATCTCTTTATATCTCCATCTCCAACTGCATCTCTATCTGGAAATTGCAATAAGTGAAAAAGATATATCCATCCCTTAAGAAAACTGTTATAAGATAACTAATACAGTCTGAGAAAGCTGTCAGTTCTACTACTAATAATTAACTTTTGGCAAGAATAAAAAAGGTGCTCAAACCTCCAGAGCTGCCAACCAATGTTATTCTCTCAGTAATTAAGGAAATAAACAACATGCACATTTGGAAAATTAAAAGGAAACTTACTTTTAACAATAGCAGACCCACTTGTGTAAATAACAGACGTTTGCTATTTATCTTCTAAAGGCATCCCTAGCCATTTTCTTCATCCCAGGCACAAACCCTGGTGTTGTTTTCTATTAAGTATTTCTCATCTATGAAGAAATGCCACAGGACTGGTTCTCAGGGGCTGATAACTGGTTTGAACAAGGGTAATTGATTATCCCTTACAGTACAGCTGAAATGTGAATAGAAAGAAATATGAGCAAATAAAGCTGTGGGCCAGCTGTTATTAACTAATAACTGTGAATTGGGCTTTAGATTTAGGACAGAGAGAGATAGATCATAACAGAGAAACATGAAAAAATAGGGGAAAAGCATTGCTAAATTAAGATCTCCAACAGGTGTTTGACATTCATTCCAGAGTTTTAGAATCAGGAGGTTTATTTATTTATGTTGTTGTTGCTGTTGTTATTTCCAAACTATTTTTTATCATAAAGCCTGCTGGATCACTTGCCTTGCAGTTATATTGAACAATACTATAAATTAGCTGGGGTTTTGCATTGCCTGATGGCTATTATTTGTATGCTCCATCCACAATTCATTAAATCAAAATAATTTGATTTAGATTCATTGAAACAGATTAATGCCAGTGTGGTTGACTTGAGTCTTCTTCCTTTAGTTGAGCAAGAAGGTGGGTTGGGATATATTTTTTTCTATATCTGGCCTTCTGGACCTCAGAAAATCAGATTTATTTTCCAGCAGCCGAATTATAAAAATAATGCAAACATTGCCTTAAATACTGTAATATTTATTGGTTACTTTTTGTGATTCTTCTCTGTCATATTTTGGCTTCAAATCATTTAATGCTACAGGGAGGAATCAGTGTAAAGAACCACGAAGATGACCTTGGAGAAGGAATATGACAGTTAGCAAAACATGATTTAAGCTGGGGAAAGAAAAGAACATTAGGGGAAAAAAGAAACCTTAAACTGTCTCTGCCTTAAACTTTCTTTGGCAGGAGAGGGAGGAATGGAGGGAAAATACTGTCAGACTTTCAAGGTTCTGTTACTATATATCAGTGTTTCTTTAATATTTTGCTCTCAGGAACCATTCCCACTTTTAAAAATTATGGAGGATCCCAAAAGAGCTTTTGTTTTTATTTTATTTTATTTTATTTTATTTTATTTTATTTTATTTTATTTTATTTTATTTGTATTTATTTTATCAATATTAACCATATTGTAGAATATATATTCACAAATTGATGCATTTGTAGAATGTATATTTATTGAATCATGAAATAATAACAATATTAACACCATTAGATATTAACATAAATAAAATATTTTCATGAAAACCCTATATTTTTAAGCAAGTAAAAAATGATAATGACAAGAGTGACATTGTTTTCAATCTTTGCAAATATTGTCAATATTTGGCAAATAATTTTGATTTTGCAGACCCTGAGAAGGTTTTGGGGGACCCCAGGGATCCTCAGACCACACTTCAAGAAACACTGACCTATATCACTAAAGCAAAGTTCCATTATTTCTTATGGAATCAGTTTCTTGCCTTGACCTATTTGAAGGGCTGACATGGGTGTTTGTGGATGTTTCAGAACAAAAGTGTCACTTGTTCTAGTTACTGGAGTGATTTCATGCCATGGAAACCTTTTTTCCCCTCATCTCAATTGACCAGGTGGCTACAAAGCTTATTCATGAAGTAAGCACTGATAATTATTAATTTGTTTATAGCCCTGCCCTGATAGTCCATCTTAGCCCTATCTCTTGATTTAAACTGAACTTTTAATTTGATCCCTCATTTCTCCATTCTGTTTTGTAGTCGTAAGTTCTACCACAGTTCTTGCATAGTCATAGGAAAACAGTCTGATATCAGGTTTGTGCATTACCCAAATAAGAAAAGATAGATGGAAACTGAACCTTCCTCTCAAAAGAAGAAGCTATGTAGTCCATTGCACAGCCCGGGCAGGAAAATAATTTCAACATTTATTTAACTATAAATAAGATTTACATTTGATGCACCATACTCTGTGCAATTCTTTCATAATGGTTTCATAACTTTTCAATAATAAATTTTACCTTATCAAAAGTCCCTGGGGTCTTGTTTGCTCCCATTGAGCCAGCCAATAAAAGCTTGACAACAGCTCTTTAAAATTCAGGTCTAACAATAGGCCCCTGCTCCAAAATCCTTCAAAAGAAACTTGGGTGATCACTTAGAGACTGAATACTCTCTCAAACTCACTCTTACCATAATAGGTTATAAATGCTTGGGAAGTATTTGCTGCCATTTCATCTCTTCATAGAAAAGTGACAAATGCTGTTGCAATGTATATGTCATTAGTCATTCCTATGTAGCAAATGCTGGGAAAAAATATTGAGTCTTGCAAGTTATAAAGATGAAACCTTGATGCTGTAACTCACGCCCCCCCCCAAAAAAAAATCTTTGCCCCAGTGATTCCCTTTCTCCTGATCCTAGCTGCAGCTGATGTAAGAGAGAGCACAGCTAAATGCAGACTGACAGTGGACAAATTTCCACTGATTTCAGTAAGGGAATTATACCTATATATTTGAGGTAAGCAACTTTTCCTCAAGGGCTTTCATAGTAATGAAGATGTCGCTGAACTTTGATGCAAATAAAAAAAGATGCTGAATAGTTTTGCAGTCTTGGATGGGCTTTTAATGAAGCTCTGTAGCAGATATCTGATTCAAAATGAATGGAAATAATTAACAGATTGGAGATCTGCAAGCAACAAGTAATTGGATTATCTGGAGATAATTTGCTTCCATGGATTCTCTCCCTGCACCCCACCATCCACCCCCATGACTATCTACCCATCTGCAATATTTCATTCTTGCCTTTTAATTCTAGGCAAGATTGTACTGTGAGTAAACTAAACTTTGAGGAAAGTCGATTAGATCTTTACTTGAGGAAAGCTACCACGTTCTTTTTGGGATTTCAAAAAATAAAATGAGGGCACTTGTTCTTTTCCCATGCACTCTAGGGATGGGAATCCTCAGCTGCCCGGATAAAGAAGTGAATCTTTGTAGCCCAAAGACTCAGATTGACCACCAGAGCTGGAAACAAGGCATCCCCAACTCCTATGTAGGATCTTCAATACAAGGTAGCTTGCATCCAGGGTCAATATGAGAGTGAAGACACATTTTCAGAGTAATTCTGCAATAGGTGGGTGAAAATACTTCTGTGCCAGAGTTGCCATCTCAGTGTTCAATGTGGGATTTTAAAAACTATATTTCTTCCAATTCATTTCTCTATCACCACCCTGTTCTATTCTAGTTAATGAGAGATACAAATTCTACAGCTTCCAATTGACATAGTTGAGAACCTCTTCAGGGAAAATTGCAAAGGAATGAGAAGATTCTGCAGATTCTCAGCAGAAGAAATTATTGTTTTCCTTTTATAGAAATGAGTTTCCATCTCTAATAATAGAGCACCTTTTTGATCACATCCAATGGTCTTTTGCAGTACATCTGATGTTCTCTCAGCCAACATTTAGTTGGCTGCAGAATTTTATTTTTTATTAATATCTTTATTTACTAAGTTTTGTGGCTGCTCACCAAGCATATTCACTGAGAAGCTCATAGAATAACAAATAGAATGCAATATGAACACTTAAAATATATTAAAGCATTAAAGCACGACAAATGTAAATGTAGGACAAGGAGAAAGGTTTAGCTTGAATATTAAAATGAAATATGACTCAGCAGTTAGACAGAGAGATAGACATAGATGATGTTAGAGAGAGAGAGAGAGAGAGAGAGAGATACACACACAGAGAGAGAGAGAGAGAGAGTTCAAAATGCTTACACAAAGAAAGTAGTTTTCACCTGATGGTGAATACAATACAGGGCACCATAAAAAGATAATTTAGAATGCTGGGGTGCTCTATGGAGTATAATCCAACATTACTGGATGGCAACAGGTCGGGGAAAGTTGCACTAAGATTCTTTTCAGTTTAAATAATGAGAATTGTCTTAAGCTCTCATGTAGCCCTTACAGATTACCCAACAAAAGAACATCAACAAGAAATTAGGAACATACACAAAGCTGTCCCTACATGCCAGATGCCCACCTCCTTCCAAGGTCTATGGGAATCTATCTTCTCTGACTTTGAGTGAAATGTGTAATTTGACTCAAGCATGTAATGACTGAGTAGACAATGGTGTCTGAGTGCACTGCAATATGCTGGCCCCCACTGAGGGCAGTAGCAAATTCAGTGCATTTCATTGCAAATTCTAGCCAGCAGGTGGCAATGAGAAGGCTCCAGCAATTTCTTGCAACTTTGAGATAATAAAATTGCCAAGCCAGAATCAAACCAGTAGCATAGCTCAAACATCTCCCATCCTAACCATGATTTCAGATAGGAAGGGTGTGTAATTTTCTAGCAATAGGGAATAAAGAATAGAATCTTTATGGGAAAGCTCTGCAGGGTTTTTGTTTGTTTGTTTCAGACATTCAGCAAGAGGATCATTCAATTCTTATAGACACTGTCGTTATAGTGTCTAAGAACAACCACACAGTTTTTCTTCATTCTACAAAAGGGAGAAAATATTTCTGGTCTTATCCCATTTTTTCCCTCTTACCAGATCTGCAACCCCTATTTTCCAAATGTCATGAACCATCACCCAGAGTTCTACTGACAGTGGCTGGTGAGAAGGTGTAAATATCCAAACAACCCATTTGTCCCTTCCTGTGGACTAACAGTCACAATAAAACACATACTGCATCTCCACTTAGTATCTCAGAAGGTTTCTTCACAAACTATTGTCTACCTTTCTTTGGTGGCACAGGTTTAATGTTCTAGAAATTTGAATAAGGCACAAAGGGAAGTGTGAAGGAATGAAGTTAGGATTGCTGTCTATGCCTGGGAAAGGCAGCTGCAGTCAGGCAGAAACTCTTCCCACCCCAATTCCCTTGTGCATTCACTCACTCACTCACTCACTCACTCACAGCTTTACTCACAAGCATCCAAGACAGCATTCCAGCTGCCTGGCTAATTGAGCCACACCCTGGCATTTTCAAGGACATGCTGACATACAGAGGCAGCCTCACCTCACCCAGGCTCTTAGCTTACAAAAGCAAATGCTAAGACAGAGTGGGGAGGTGTGTGTAGGAGGAAAGATGATAAACAAATGGCATACAGATGGGGAAGTGGAGGCAACATCTGGAGATTGGCAGCTATTGCAAGCAAGCAAGAAGACTATAAATCAACTGCCAGTATATAATTTACAGTAACTTCTACTGTAAATTATATGCTGATAACCTAGAATAATTGGACACCACCAACTATCAGAATGCTGGGATCCTCACCATAATTCCAGTGAAGTAGAAAATATTCACATGCCTTAAATATGGCAAAACAATTGGCCAGGGGAGAACACTGGATATATTCTCAAATGATGTCACAGTGAGATACACAAAATATTGGCAAAATTATTTACCTGCTGCTTACAACCAACAGAAAATTCCCACATGCATGAAAAGATACAAGAAAAGTGACCAGGACTATACAAAACCAAGAGAGCTATAAGCCTTGTTTTGGTTTGGTACAAACATCTCACATGAATTACTTCAGATCAAAATAACACTGGACTTTGCCCAGCCAAGAGAATAAGCTGATATCAGGAATAGATTTATCACTATAGATCATATAAAAAAGGTTCAGCAAATTATTAAATGTTTCAGTGTTACCAGAAACCACTCTTCCTAGCATTCATTGATTTTGAAGAAGCTGCTGACTCTGTTAAATTGACTGCTATGTATATTCAAAGCTCTACATCCTACTGAAATCAATATACAGAAAAACCATCCACATAAAGGAAAATACTTCCACCATCAATATACAAAAGCAGTTCAACAACATGATGCATTTTCACCAAAATGATTCTCAGCAAGTCTAGATTGAATTGGTCCAAAGTAGGAATAAAAGTCAACAGTGAACATCTTAACAATCTATGTGTTTCTGATGACACTGTTCCAAAGTTCCGAAGTATGTTTACACAAAGTGAAAGTGAGATAAACAGACAGTTCCCAAGGGAAAGTAGAAACAGAAAGCTGAGAGTTCAAATCAGCCAATTCAACTTGTAGGAAAATACTAATATCTTCAAATTTAATACCAAAATATTAAGAGGAAGACAATTATTTACTCTCAATTCTCCTTTATATTTGGAAGGGAAACAAATTCCAAAACTTTATTTATTTAGATATATATATATATATTAAAGAAGTAATTCCCAAAATAACAATAAGCACCAAGAGAACCCGCTTCTCCTTGTTGTAGAAAGCCTCTCTTAGGGTATGCATATACAGTGTGTGTGTGTGTGTGTGTGTATTTGGTGATTTAGAAATGGGGTGGCTGGTGATAGTGTCCCTTTAAGGCTACAATGCGGCTTGGAAAATGGTGACATCCCAGCCCCCCAACTTGCTCTTACCAGTCAAACATGAAAAGCTGCTTGCGATCTTCTGGCTTCAAGCATCCATCTGGAGGGCAGATGGGGTGATATCTCATGTTTTTCTTCATCCGGAGAACACTCCTGGGCTTCAGGAAAACCTGCCTGAGCCCCCCCAAAATTGCCGTGTTGTCAGTTCCGCCTGCAGAGCCCACGGGCACAGCCGCTCAGTCCACCATGTCCCCACCGGAAGTTGAACTGGACTAGACTAAATTGGAAAGCATTTGTACAATTTCATGCTGTATTCAAAAGCAGCATACCAATTTGCTTAGGGGAAAGGGGAAAATATTTAATTGATGTATACTGTTTGTGCTAACACATTGGTTAAGAAAATTGGATGTTAAATGCAAAAACAGTACAGAAGTAGAAAGTTACACAAAGAAACATGGAGCAGCAAATATTTAACATAACACAATGTGATAAGAAAGGAAATATATCAAAAGACAAGAATATTGTCTTGGCATAGCACTCTTAGGAATCTGGACCAGGTGACAACTAAGAGCTTGAATTAATTATAAACACCTGAGATCCATATAACATCTGGGGGATCACTATTAATAAACATTATGATCTGTGAAATGGGTTTTCTCTCTTGACACTCCATGTGGCGTGGTGAAAGCAACCACTGGAGTCCATTGGAGTTGGACGGCCAATACATACTGTATAAATAAACAAAAAATAACCTAGCCTGCCTCAATGCTTCTCTTCATGCAGCAGAGATGAAACGTGTACCTCGGGATATCAGTTTGTACGCAGACATACCACACTCCATTCTGATACTTCACTTTGCATGTCAGAAGTGAATTTTGAAGGTGAGGCTGATTTAACTTGACATCTGTGGCCTTGCCTCAAAGGCAGCAGCTTCTCCACATATGCTATGCTTCTGCGGAAGCCACTTTTTTATAGGCAAGTGAAATGGTGTGGCCATTCTGCCCCACTGCTTAGAACCAGGAGGAAGGAAGTCAATTTTCTTTGTGATTTTGCTTCAAGGGAATATTTCACTTCCAGCTTCATGAAAATGAAACACCCCTTTGAACCTCTGAACATCGCTAAAAAATGTCACCTTCTTTCAATTGCATTATGTTTTTCTTAGCCTGCAACAGTTTACAATATTGCTTAAACCCCCAATTCTCTTATAGTCTTGAACAACTGAATAACTCTTCATCCAAATAGTAGAGGAGAGGGTGTCTATTGTTAAAGTTGCATTTAAGTAATCTTTTAGAGATGAATTCTGACACATTTTCTTTCCTTGTCCTTAAGAATATTTTTAATGATCCTGTCATTTGAAAATCCATGGTGGCTGACCTCAGAGCAATGTGCATTACTACTTTTTATGCTAACTTCACAATCTATGAAGCTGGAATATCCAGGAGGAATGTAGGCAGAATATTTGAAGTGTGTTTCATTTATGGTACTTCAAGTAGTTACACAAGAGAAAAAAAATTTCAACTGGTGATCCTCAAAATATGCATACAGGCAATATCAAAAGGTTTTTTACATACATCATTTTGTACAATAATAGAGGAATGTCTGTATGTCATGTATAATGGTATATCAATGCTGAATATTAAAATTCTGTAATTATATCTCAACCTGTTTTGAGTTTTCTGTGGTGCTCAAGACAATAAAAATAGCATCACATAATTTGAAGTTACTAACTAGTTTTGATGACTGTCTTTGAAAAATAATGTTACAATTCATTTTGGTATGGAGAACTCATGAACCCATTTGCTGAATATGAAGAAGCTTGATAAATTCTGTTTTTTGTAAAATCCTAGGTTTTGTTATGTGATTTGTTATACCTTGCAATCTAATGTGTGATTTAGAACTTATCGACCAGAGTTATCACTTCTCCAAATGCTGTCATGCACTTTTCAGTAGTGCGATGTCTCAAAATCTACATTTAAACATGCATTAAAAAAATAATGGAAAAATACTGCATGGATAAACTTGCAACAAATGAGACCAATTTGAAACAGACAGTTTTGCCAATCTTCCTTGATCTCATTCTTATTTGAAATCATAATAAACTTAATAAATGTAGCCTATCCTTCATCTAAAGATATTAAGCCTGTGTAAAGATCCCCAGACTATCAAATAATCCAAAATTTACAATGAGGATAAAGAAGAATACATCAATTAAAAAAGTAAACTACAGTAAACTACAGAGACAACCTACCTGTGCCAATATATCTGCAGAATCACTGATAAGTCTCTATTTCTAAACTTTTGACGAAGTTTGCCAATTTTCCTAAATGTCATTAGAGACCTCCACAGTTGCATCTTGGGTATACCTGATTATGAGAATACCTTTGCCTCCTTCCTTTAGCCAGCATAGATCTTGTTCCATTCATATGCCTCTCCCTGGAGGCATTTCTCATGAGCCATTTGGCCATTGTTTGAATGGGAGTTTCTCTTGAAGTAGGTATCTTCTGGTGAAATCTTCTTCATGCTTCATGTTTATTGTGCTTTGTGAATGGAGTCTGGGAGTAGTGCTTATTCCCTTTTGATCTGTAAGGAATATAGGCAACCTACTTGATGAGACAGCTACATATAGTAGTTGTGCCATGGTCATCCTCATTTCAGGCACAAACATGCCTGCTGCTTCTCCTTCCATTCTCATTTTGTGGGTCACTTTAGCTGGCATCTAAATCAAGCAAGGATTTTGTCAGAATGGCAAAAAGTTGGATTGTGGCATTATGACATAAGCTCCTTCCCTTATGTACTTTTACGTGAAATTGCAACATGGGTACAAAAGAGTCCCCATACAAGTTCCCCTGTAGGGGAGAGATGGGCGGTGAATAAATTTATAAAATAAAATAAATAAATAAAAAGAGGCAGAGTTTGCATTGCAATGTCACAATGAAGGCTTCATCATTTGCCCTTTCATTGTCCTCTCCCATGGTTACTCATGGATGTGTGTGAAATGTGTATCATGCCATTGTGATGTTAGCTCCACCTGTTACATACTTGTGTGCAATGTCATGACACAAGTTTGAAAGAGTGGAGCTTATGTTGTGACAATGCAAGGCATGTTTTGTCCTTTTCACATCATCATATTTATGTAAAGATGTCTATGGTAGCAAACTCTCATTTTCAAAACTGGTAGGAGATATTTACAGAACAGAAAATGGGGAAATCTGTTAAGTAGGCTGAAGAATCAAACAAAAATTAGCAGGACAGGGTCATCACATGTGATGCTGAGAATGGAATCTCTTTCAAAGATCCATAATAGGTACAGTATAAGCTTTAAGAACTGCAACCATACTGAATAAAATGTAAAGGCCTGATTGTTCTTCAAAACAAAGAGAAATGTGCAAGAATTAATAAAACTGGTACCACAGTTGGAAGCTAATTTTTTTATTAATAATTAATAAGAGATGACAGATTAACTTGAATATATTTCCTCTCAGATTTAAACATGTGGTGGGGGATAACCCTTTAAGAGCTAATGTGATCCTGATTTATTTTAACCCTCTTTAAAAAAAATAATACTTTCAGACTTATAGCACATACTGTACATATTTTCAATATATGTATACTTGGGATTAGTAAAATGAATTCCTTTGACAAATGGAATTCATCAAGCAACACATCTAAGAGATGTTGCTTGCTTACTGGTGGATATTACCATAGCTAACCCAAGATAATGTTGATAAGCAGTTGCTTAAACAGAAACTGTGCCAAATAACATATTAGACCCAAGCTCTGCACAATTCTGGGCACCACCATAAGGGTCCACCAAAGGGGGGGCAAGATGAAAGATCATGGCACAAGTCCTGCCCTTTAGGTCCTTGTGTAAAACTTCTCACTACAAGTACAAAAAGACAAACATGTTATGATGCCTGGTTCATTTTTTCAGCATTCTCATGATTAGGAATGAATATTTATGATCACCACACTTCAGATAGTAAACTGTAGCAATGTAATGAGTACAGAAAAGGGCTGCAAAAATAATCAACAGGCTAGAGCTATGCTCCCATAATGAAAGGTTGCAGTGTCAAAGAGAGTGGTGTAGTGAAAAACAGTGTGAAAGGTATATGATATTTTACACTAATATCAATAGATTGTAAAGGAAGATGGGGAATTCAGGATAGAGAAGAGGAAAATACTTCTACCTATATATACAAAATATAATTAAACTAAGAGAGATGCCAATCTGGATAGCTTAAAAGAAACTTAACAAAGATTCCTGGTGGACAAGGCTGTGAATGATAGTTATTATATATTACCTCCTGCATTAGAAGCACAATGAGTCTGAATGGCAGTTGCTGGGATACATGAGCAGAAGGTCAGAGTGGTGCCTATGGCATCTTTTTGTGTTTTCCACATGAATCTAGGTGGTAACAGTGAGGATATGCAAGATCTCAGACATGAATTGCCATCCATCTGACATTCTCACATCCAACAGTGAGGAATATTCAAGATCTCAAAGATGAATTACCATCCATCTAGATATTCCTTCACCTTTGGAGAAGGGTTAGAAAATGAGTTACCTGTGCTCAGAATAAACCCAAGACTGTGTGAAGGACAAAATGAGATACACAATGCAGAAACTGACAGAATATATAATTGACTTTTGCTTATTTATTTTTGTGTTCTATGGACTTTCTATGCCATATTTCAAAAATAAATAGTTCTCCCATATAATCCAAAAAAGACATTGAATATAATGCTAAAGCATACCAATTAATATCACATTAAATCCCTTAACATTTGATAAATAGAACAGCACTATGTAACAAAATGACAATCTTAGAATACACACACACACACACACACACACACACACATACATATATATATATATATATATATATATACATATACATATACATATACATATACATATACATATACATATACATATACATATATATACATACACACACATGCATACATAGGTTTACATAATCTAGACTGTAATTAAACCCAATAATGGGTTAAAACAAATATCTGTTTAAGGAGGGAGTTCCATATTTAAAACCTTGGAAATATAGAAGAGTGTACTTTACTATACTGGAAGTTAGTGTATGGGATGCACAACATGCTACACACACACACATCATCATCTTCCCCTTGCACCTAGCAACTGCAACACTCAGCATCTGCATAATTTTGTTACTTAATTAACCCAATGGTTAAACCTTGAGACCCAATTTGGTGGTTAAAGATACCAGACTAGAAACTGGGAGATTGTGAGTTCTAGTTCTTCTGAAAAATGTTGCCAAGAAAACTGCAGGGAGTAATCTAGGCAGTCACTCGGAGTCAACAATGACTCAAAGGAACATAATAAGAATAATACCTTTTACTCCAAGATTCAAATCTCAGCTTGGACAGCAGGCTTCACAAGAATTAGAAACTTATTCTATATGCAAATAGGAAAATTCTGGCCATAGAATCGAAGCTGATATTTAATTAAGGTGATCACTCATCTTCTCATATACAGCCAAATGGCTTCTACAAAGAACTAACTGCAATAATATGCCTAGCACTGCTGTATGTTTGCCAGTCATACCTTGGCAGAGAAATGGATAAAAGTAATCCAAACAGAGTGTATCAAAAGAGAAGTCCAAATGAAGACTTGAAGCAAACTCCCCAGAAATATTGAATAGCTCACTGTACAGGATGACTAGCCATGAATTTTGTCAGTTTTATTCCAATTTTTATGGGAGGTACCAAGCTAAGAAAGGTTGGTGCAAAGATGTAGGACTCTAAGACACCATCAAGACCTGTGTTTTGCTCACATTCATACTAGAGAACAAAATCATGTCTAGAGAAATCCTTCCAAAGGATACTAGAAATATTTGTTGAACTGAAATATGAATGTGTTGCTCTTCCTAGTGAAGATGGCCTCTTTGGGCATATAAATGTGGCAATACATCCACCATTTTACCAAGCCAATCCATGAATAATCACTTACATATTTTATCAGTGCCTTTGATCAATTACCAAACAACAACAACAACAGAAAGGCAGTTGTTATATTTAGATTGCCACATAATATCAACAAATTCCAAGAGTTAGTAAGTAAAGTCCTGGGGAGGGGTAAGCTAAAGAAGCTCTCTAGAATTACCAGTTTTGGAAAGGAGTCAAACTGGAAGCAGAGTGCCAAGCCATATGACACAAAAGATGGGAAGTATTTCAAAGAAACAAAATATCTGTGGAGGTCTCCTGATATTTAAAAATGAGAAAAAGAAAGGCAAGATGAATGTTACAAAAAATGGACCCTTGGCTTAATAATTCAGATTTAATATTCTGGAAAGGGTAAGCATATGTTCTTGGAAAGACAAAGAAAAGAAAAGGGGGAAAAGAGTAACAGTTCTCAAGGGATGCTAAGAACATTGGCTTATATGAAGCAAAACATGCCAGATTAAGCCAATGGTAAAAGAAGGAAGGGAAGGGAAGGGAAGGGAAGGGAAGGGAAGGGAAGGGAAGGGAAGGGAAGGGAAAGGAAGGGAAGTCCAGTTTTGGACATTTACTCAACAATAGAAGGTTCTGCACTTTTCCACCTGGCACCCCATGAAATTACTGCAAGCTGTCACCATGCCCATCAGCCCCCAACTGCCAGATTGTGTAATGATTGCCTACCCTAACAGAACCAGACTCACAAGTAGGGACTTAATGATATCTGATTTATTAAAGAATACTGTGCAAATACAGAGAAAGCTGAGAATGAGCAAAAGCGTGCCAAATACAAACTAAAAACCCTCGGTGCGTACGTAATCCCTCCCCTCGCCCAAACCGTTTCAAATTCCCCACCGCAGGTGCTGGTGACAATTTCTGCTGATGTCCTGGGAAGAAAACCTTGAACACATGAAATAACCCAAACACATTCCAATCCAGCTGAATACAGATAACATCCCAGGAGACAGAATCCTCCTCCCCTCCCAACCGAAACACACATCAGCAAAATGACATGCGAAGCGTTAGGATGTATGTTTAACATTGAAACAATGAACATGACAGATTGGCCTGATTCTCTTTGAAGAAGGGGAATAACATCACATTAATTAGATATATGGAATTCTGTGCTGATATGTGCAAAAGATCCACTCTCTTGGAAAACCTTCTTGAAGTAGATACCCCTTGAAGTGACTTAAGAAGAGTGTGTGTGTGTGTGTGATGCATATTAATATAATTAAATATGATAAATACAGCAACAGTTCAGATAATGGTAATATGGTAATACTACCAGAACAGAAATATAAAAATTCAACTTAGGCATTTTGGAATTTGAACTTCACACTCACATCACTTGAAAAAAAATCATGCCAGGGTCATTAACACCCACTGAATTACCATGTACACAGTAAAGATAGCAGCAGCAGCAGATGTTCATTTGTACCTGTTCATATTTTTAATATAAATGTATTAAGATTTTAATAAAGAAAAATCAAAACTAACAGAAACTAATATTTTGAATGAAGAAAAGAAAGAAGAAAGAAAGAAAAAAACAAAGCCAGAAGTGCAGAAAAAAAGAAAGAAAATATAAAGAAGTAGCTTCCAATTTTCTTTACAGCAGTTATAAGTACAATTATAAATTTACCTCTTACTCTATGGTTACAGCATATCTTTTTTTTTTACTATAATCATTTTTTTTTCTAATCATCAAAACCATATAGCATAAGCTCATTTTTTTCTGTTTCATGCAAAAAGTCTTCCAGTCAGCAATAAACTTTGTTATTTATTCGTTTAGTCGCTTCCGACTCTTCGTGACTTCGTGGACCAGCCCCCGCCAGAGCTTCCTGTCGGTCGTCAACACCCCCAGCTCCCCCAGGGATGAGTCCGTCACCTCTAGAATATCATCCATCCACCTTGCCCTTGGTCGGCCCCTCTTCCTTTTGCCCTCCACTCTCCCTAGCATCAGCATCTTCTCCAGGGTGTCCTGTCTTCTCATTATGTGGCCAAAGTATTTCAGTTTTGCCTTTAATATCATTCCCTCAAGTGAGCAGTCTGGCTTTATTTCCTGGAGGATGGACTGGTTGGATCTTCTTTCAGTCCAAGGCACTCTCAGGCACTCTCAGAATTTTCCTCCAGCACCACAGTTCAAAAGCATCGATCTTCCTTCTCTGAGCCTTCCTTATGGTCCAGCTCTCACAGCCATATGTTACTATGGGGAACACCATTGCTTTAACTATGCGGACCTTTGTTGTCAGTGTGATGTCTCTGCTCTTAACTATTTTATTGAGATTTGTCATTGCTCTTCTCCCAAGGATTAAGCGTCTTCTGATTTCCTGACTGCAGTCAGCATCTGCAGTAATCTTCGCACCTAGAAATACAAAGTCTTTCACTGTCTTTTCTCTGATCAGAGATGTCAGTTTGGCCATCTCAGCAAGTTCCATATTCTTCACTATCCATTCCTCCATTGTGGGTAATGTCAAGTCTTTCTACCTTTGCGCATATAATAATCATGTTGCAGTTATCATGTACCAATTTTTTTTTTAAAAAAAATCAATGGTTGATATTTTTCCAACTGTTTATCAATCAGTCCCAAAAGAAAAACCTCTGGTTTCAATTGTATATTGATCTTTAAAATCTTTTGAATTAGTGTATATATTTGAATCCAAAATTTTCTGGCTTTTTTGAATGTCCACCAAGCATGCTAAAATGTCCCCTTGTTCACATTTCCAACAGAGGGAAAGCTGTTCTACAGTGAACTATATCTGTTCTAGAGAGAGCTCAGAGATTTCTAAATATCTGCACATGTATTTAATGTGGTTATTGTTTGAATGTTTTAAAAAAGGGTCAGATTAAAATATTAAGAAATACTTAACACCAGTCCACAAAACTAGGAGATTCTTTTTGATATCTTAATACCAGTGTTACATGACTATAGATATCTACTGGTTAGAATAGCCTAATCCAGATTTGCTCCAAAGTGATGGCTGACCATTCAGACTAGAACATATTTTGGAGAAGAGGAGACAGTGAAAGAATTGCTGTTGCATGTCCTCTTGTTAATCATGGAGTACCCTTATGTGGAAAGTATTTTTTTTTTCCAGATTCTTCTTCCCAATTATTGTGGAAGTACTTTTTGAATGCTACTTATGAAAAACATAGCTCATCTGCTAGGAAGAAAAAATGTTCTAACCCTGTTTTGTTGTGGGTGGGATTGTGCCCCAGGGGAAAAAAAAATCTGTAATGGTAAGTTGCAAAGCTTTTCACAAAGTTTTAACTTCTTCAAACATTGTTTGAGTATTATTTTGCCAATGAGTAGCTCATGTATTTCTCTTTTCTTACCTGCTCTCATCTGATGTTTACAAATCCTTGGAATTGTGTTGCTATTTGATCAATTTAATAAAGAGGAATGGTGCACAGTTATAATTTAAGATTGTAGAATTCTGCTGTGCTCTAGACAAATAATAAAAAAGACAGGCCCTTATCAGAAAAATGACAATCTCATGAGGCAGAGTGTATTATGAATTCAGTTTTGCTTGGGATGATATTTGGAAGTGACAATGTTTGCTTTGCTATTTATGCAGAATATGGCTCTGTTTGTAAAAAAAAAACAATGCATGGATCTGGTCAGAAGAATATATTTCATTCAATGAGACATCTATGAACACAAACCAAGTAGGACTCCTTCTCTTTTTGTGTATGAATTTTTACTACCGATTATGTCCATTATGTGCATGATATTAGATATTTTTGCACTTGATGAAATCCATAGTAATATTCAGTGGGGAAATTAATAGTTTGCCAACATCTGTCTTCCAATTCCTCATTTTGGAGAGGTAAATATACATTTATTTATATTTATATATTTACAACTATTTACAGGGTAGACTGTCTATTCCTCCATTTACTGTAATGAAAGACGCAAATGGGTGGGTAAAAGGGCCTCCTGTCACTCTTGTACGGCAGGGCAGCTTATGCAACTTTAGCCTAGTGCACATAAATTGCCCTGATTTCTATCCCCCTAAAGACAAAGAAACAGAAAAAGCAACACTTCAAGTACTTTACATAACCAGCTGGATACAGATTTTCCGTCTCTGACTGGAGAGGAAGCAGGAACAAACTGATGCTTCTTGTTTGCATGAAGAAGGGGCAAAGAACAGCATTTTCCCCTCCTTTCCCTTCTGAATGCACAGAAGGGAATGCTGAAGCAAATTGCTATTCCATTTTTTTTCCCTCCAAAAGTAGTAGAATATATTAGGTGCACATCAGGATCCAAACCATTGTCTGTTTACTCCTACAAAAGAGAAAGGAAGAACAGGAATTTACTTGCATTTATTGATTTTACACTGGAACATACAATAATTTGAATTTCTGATATGTTGTGTCGGTTTTTATAACAGCGCTATGCAGAGATTGTTTTAACAAATTCAATCATTCTTATTAGAGTAATTTTCCAGGAGAAATACTTTATTTCCTGTCATTTAATTTCCTCAGACAACATGTCTCATTACCACAGTATATATCCAAATTTGGATTCATTCCTGTGTTTGGCTGTGCTCATTCCTTGTTTTCTGCCACTATACTGTAGCTCCAGGGGTCAGTTCATAAATCATGGGGCTCTCAGGCTGTATGGTCTGAGAGAAGCTGTGTGACAATCATCATATTTATTTATTTTATTTTTCAAATTTCTGTCACCGACCATCTCTCCCGAAAAGTGGACTCTGGGCAGTTTACAATAAAATCACAATTAAAACATAAATTACAATATAAATAGATCAGTAAAAAATAAAATAGATATAAAATATAAAATCCAAGCAGCACAGATCTTGTTTGTTGTGGAGAGATCTATGACACTAGCCACCCCCAAGTTGAACTGGTGCCCCTCCCACCCCAACTGAGGTAGCAGAACCAGGTTCTTAGGTTATTCCAGAAGTCCAAGAGCGAATGGGCCTGTCTCACCTCCAGTGGCAGAATATTTCAGAGGGCAGGTGCCACTGCAGAGAAGGCTAGGAATTCCCTTACTGGAATTCCCTTACTGGCGGGGTTCGTAGCATGCCCTCTCTGCATGACTGGGTGGGGCGGGTCGATGTTAGGGGGATGAGGCGGTCCCTCAGGTAACCTGACCCCATGTCATGTAGGGCTTTAAAGGTCATAACCAACACCTTGAATTGGACCCAGAAGCAAACTGGCACCCAGTGCAGCTCCTGCAGCAGTGGTGTCACATGTGCCGATCTTGTGGCACCAATAACTGCTCACGTGGCTGCATTCTGGACCAGTTGAAGCTTCTGGACACTCTTCAAGGGTAGCCCCATGTACAGCACATTGCAGTAGTCTATGTGGGAGATGACCAGGGCATGAGTGACTGTTCAGAGGGCCTCTCGATCCAGGAAAGGGCGTAACTGGTGCACAACATGAAGTTGCGCAAAGGCCCTTCTGGCCCTGACTGCCACCTGCCCTTTGAGCAGGAGTCGTGAGTCCAGGAGGACCCCATTCCCCAACCCAGAAACTAACAAGGTGCATGGCAAAACAACCCACAATATTGCTGAGAAAATTTATAGTTGATGCTTCAGAAGGGAATGTGGTGCTGGTAAGGATGGTGGGGCACTCATGTGCAGAGACAAGGTTTTCCACATAATAAACAAAGGCCTTGAGTGCATCCACACCATTTTTTTCAGGTGAACAGTGGAGCTCCGTCAGCACCCAGCTGCATAGGTTTGACATCCAACACCTCTGATCAGTAGGCTTGGTTCTGATATTAAAGGAAGACATTGGAGAGTTGGCACCTGATCATTAGGATGGTAATTGGATCTATACCACTGTTTACTCTCAGCATCAGAACACCACTTTTCTCACATGGCTTTGAGAGTAGGATAGCCTTATTCTGCTGACAGACTTCACACCAGACCCAGCAATAAACTTCCTTCCTTTAAAAACTTGACTCTGCACACAGTACCTTCAATGACATGATGTGGCTTAATTGGTAGCTTTTATTGTTGATAGGAAAGAAGTCATACATGTGCAGAAGATCAGCCTACTGTAAAGTACAGAAATCAACTGTGTGTGTATGTGTGTGTGTAAGAGAGAGAGAAAGAATGATAGAATGAGAGACATATAGAGAGAGAATGTGAGTGTCATACCCACATTAAATCCTATGCCTTTTCCTCCCACTTTTTGTAATTAATTGACTTTTCAGCCATTTTGTTCCTGAAAGTCAACATGTGTTCCCTGTTCCCTCTGTCTGGCCTTGGCTCCTACCTCACTGCTTCCACCCATGTAGAGGGACTGGATCAACCATGGTGATGGAGCTTTTTGCCACTGCTCCAAGGAAACCTCTGTCTGTGGAGATATCTCCAGGATCCTATCAAGACCTAGCTCAACATGAAAGATGGGAATCTGCTAGACAAGAATCCAGCTATTAATGGTACATTGAATAGAAATTGTCCCCTCTTCTCTCAGTGTGGCAAAAATGCCTTTGTCAACACATCTGAGCTTGCATGAAAAGATAACTTGATATAAGTTATATAATAAAATATGTAATGTAACATATCTTTGGAGGAAACTGAACTTGACTTCTTTTTATCTGTGTGAATTTGAATGATATTATTAGAAAGTTACAGATATGAACATGTAAACCAAGGCGTTATTACCAGATCAAAATAAAATTATAGTTGGACAATGTGTTGCCAAACTTTTGTGGAAATGACAATGATTAAGGCTTATCCTTTTTTCCCCACTGACCTTAATATATTAGTTGCTGACACACTTTGATTGGTTTGCTGATGTTATTATATTGTTTTGATTACCCCTGGTAAGAATGGAAGTTGGGCGGCCAATTCTAGCTCATTATTTTGCATTTTTGTTTTTGTAAGAGTGCCAATGGGGAAAGAAGAGCCTTGTGTGGCGCAGAGTGGTAGGCAGCAGTACTGCAACTGAAAACTCTCCCTGTGACCCGAGTTCAATCCCAGCGGAAGCTGGATTCTCGGGTAGCTGGCTCGGATCAACTCAGCCTTCCATCCTTCCGAGGTCAGTAAAATGAGTACCCAGCTCGCTGGGGAAGGTGACGACTGGAGAAGGCGATGGCAAACCACCCCACTAGAGTCTGCCAAGAAAATGTCGTGAAAACGGCATCCTCTCAAAGGGTCAGACATGACTCGGTGCTTGTACAGGGGACCTTTCACCTTTCACAATGGGAAAAGAAGCCTCTGGGAAGCAAATTTCTCTAATCTTCATCCTTAAGCCCCTCAGGCCCCCACAATGGTGCCAAATCACTCCCAGTGTTTCAGGCTGCTTTGTAGGATTTTTAAAGGGTGAGAATAGGCACATTTTGTTTTCCAAAGGCCTCCTATTCTCACATTAATGCCACCACCATAATAACAACAAAGGACTGAAAATTCAAGTCCCCCCAAGTCACCATTTGATCTCCAACTACTGAAATATTGTTCATTAGAAACTCAGCCAGATGACTGGCTAAAGCAGTGGCCAGTCCCCTGGAGACAGCAACAAATCAGGTTAATGAGAGAGGTAGGTCTTTGGATTTTTGTTGTTGTTGTTTCTTCATTTAGTCGCTTCCGACTCTTCATGACTTCATGGACCAGCCCACACCAGAGCTTCCTGTTGGTCGTCAACACCCCCAGCTCCCCCAGGGATGAGTCCGTCACCTCTAGAATATCATCCATCCACCTTGCCCTTGGTCGGCCCCTCTTCCTTTTGCCCTCCACTCTCCCCAGCATCAGCATCTTCTCCAGGGTGTCCGGTCTTCTCATTATGTGGCCAAGTATTTCAGTTTTGCCTTTAATATCATTCCCACAAGTGAGCAGTCTGGCTTTATTTCCTGGAGGATGGACTGGTTTGATCTTCTTGCAGTTCAAGGCACTCTCAGAATTTTCCTCCAACACCACAGTTCAAAAGCACCTATCTTCCTTCTCTCAGCCTTCCTTATGGTCCAGCTCTTGCAGCCATATGTTACTACGGGGAACACCATTGCTTTAACTGTGCGGACCTTTGTTGTCAGTGTGATGTCTCTGCTCTTAACTATTTTATCGAGATTTGTCATTGCTCTATTCCCAAGGATTAAGCGTCTTCTGATTTCCTGACTGCAGTCAGCATCTGCAGTAATCTTCGCACCTAGAAATACAAAGTCTTTCACTGCTTCTATATTTTCTCCCTCTATTTGCCAGTTATCAATCAAGCTGGTTGCCATAATCTTGGTTTTTTTGAGGTTTAGCTGCAAGCCAGCTTTTGCACTTTCTTCTTTCACCTTCATCATAAGGCTCCTCAGTTCCTCTTCACTTTCAGCCATCAAAGTGGTATCATCTGCATATCTGAGATTGTTAATGTTTCTTCCAGTAATTTTAACTCCAGCCTTAGATTCCTCAAGCCCAGCATGTCGCATGATGTGTTCTGCATACAAGTTGAATATGTAGGATGAGAGTATACAGCCCCGCCGTACTCCTTTCCCAATCTTAAACCAGTCCGTTGTTCTGTGGTCTGTTCTTACTGTTGCTATTTGGTCATTATACATATTCTTCAGGAGGCATACAAGATGACTTGGTATCCCCATACCACTAAGAACTTCCACAATTTGTTATGATCCACACAGTCAAAGGCTTTAGAGTAGTCAATAAAACAGAAATAGATGTTTTTTTTCTGAAACTCCCTGGCTTTTTCCATTATCCAGCGGATATTGGCAATTTGATCTCTAGTTCCTCTGCCTTTTCTAAACCCAGCTTGTACATCTGGCAATTCTCGCTCCATGAACTGCTGAAGTCTACCTTGCAGGATCTTGAGCATTACCTTACTGGCATGTGCAATGAGTGCCACTGTTCGATAGTTTGAACATTCTTTAGTGTTTCCCTTTTTTGGAATGGGGATATAAGTTGATTTTTTCCAGTCTGATGGCCATTCTTGTGTTTTCCAAATTTGCTGGCATATAGCATGCATTACCTTGACAGCATCATCTTGCAAGATTTTGAACAGTTCAGCTGGGATGCCGTCATCTCCTGCTGCCTTGCGATTAGCAATGCTTCTTAAGGCCCATTCAACCTCACTCTTCAGGATGTCTGTGTCATGTTCACCGTTGCAATGTTGCTGGTACATTGTAACGTTTCGCATGTCATTTGGCTGATGCGTGTTTCGTCTGGGAGGGGAGGAGGATTCCATCTTGTGGGATTGTTATATGTTAGCAGCTGGATTGGAATGTCTTTAGGTTATCTCGTGTGTTCAAGGTTCCTTTCCCAGGACATCAGCAGAAATGGTTACCAGCACCTGGGGGGGGGGGGGGAGTTTGCAACGACAGGGTGAGGGGAGGGATTACGTTTGAGCCGAAGGTTTTTAGTTTGTATTTGGTGCACTTTACTCATTCTCAGCTTTCTCTGTATTTGCATACTATTCTTTAATAAATCAGATATCATTAAGTTCCTGCTTGTGAGTCTGAGTCTATTAGAGTAGGCAATCATTACATAAAGCTGAGAATCCAAAAATTTTTTCTGTTAGCCCCTTTCCAGATTTATTTTGTGAGGGAGAAGTGCTAGCGATGAGCAAACCAAATCCCCAAACCACGGAAAGCGAGGAATCGAGCGAGGAGGAACCCGACTCCACAGTGATAAGAATGGAGAGAGTCCCTCCTCGAGAGCCCTCAGAAGTTTGAGAGGGGTCGAGCTCCAGCCTAGGAGAAGAGGAGGTTGGAGGTAAAAGAGCCCCTGAACCGACCGGTGAGTCACCAGGCGAGCTGCTCACCTGGGATGAAACACAGGGATCCCTACCAGGGATGTCCAAAACGTCATGGAAGCAGCGATACCCAATGTCCCCAACCGTGGTGAAGCAGGAGGGAAAGGAGGATTCCCAAACCCCTGATCATATAAAACTGGTGGTGGCCAAATTGGAGTCACTAGAATTTATGTTCCGGAAAATGTCCATGGACTGGGGTCCCCGGGAGAGGAGGAGAGAGGAGTCCAGTAATAGGTATTCAACTCCTTCTTTGCCCCCACCTTCCCCGGGGGAAAGGTGTAGGACCCGGCACAGAGAGGAAGTAAGAGCGCCGAGGGTGAGAATTTCAAGGTCCCCTCATGAGCGGAGCTCCCTGGGAGCTAAGAGGAAGCTCGACCGACCAGCTGTGGTGAAGGGACCGGCTGGAGTGGGGGTTAAGGACTTTACCATTAAATTTGATGGAGATCCAACTAAGCTATTGTTCTTCCTTACCAATGCAAGGAGTTATATGGACAAATGGGAACAGTGTTTCTGCTCAGAAAGAGCCAAGATTAATGCCATTGCCACTAAGCTCAAGGGGCGGGCTGCCGATTGGTATGTGTAGTTATGTCAATTGGATGCCCCTGAGCTGGAGGAGTTCGAAGAATTCCTGTGGGCATTGAAACTACACTTTGAAGATCCATTAGCTAAAGAAAGGGCAAAATGGGCATTGAGGGAGCTGTGCCAGGGGCCACAATTGGTGGCAGACTACGCTCTGGAATTTAAGGCTCTGGCTGGGAAGGTTGAGGATTGGTCCCGATCCACATTAATAGAACTTTTTAAGGACGGTTTGAATACAGAGGTCCTGAGGTGGTCGCTTGGCAGGGATGACCCAGATACCCTGTATGAATAGATACAGCTGGCAGGGAAGGCTGAGCATGCCCATGAGACTTTTGCTCACCGGAAGGTGATGAGATATGCTGGGCTCAGCAAGGGTTCCCGCACTGCTGCACCCACTGGAAAGACCGGTCAACGTGCCTGTGAAGAGGAGAGAGAGTGCCGCTATATGAAAGGACAATGCCTCCAATGTGGGAAGGAAGGTCACCGAGTGGCGGCATGCCCGAAGGGAAAGACCGATGATCGTCCGGGAAAGTCATCGGGGAAATCTCCCTCTTTACCCAGGAAAATGAAGGCAGCCATGGCTGAAACTGAAGTGGAGGAGATTCCTTACTTCGGGGACGAGGGGGAGCCCGATCTACTCCAGCCGGCGGGAAACGCCAGCCACCTGCTTTAAAGAGCGCCTCTGGGCAGGTGGTGGAGGAGGGGTGCGACCATATTTCAGTGAGTGGCAACTATCCCACACTGACAGTGAAAGTGAAGCTAGGCTCCCACACAAGAACCGTTGAAGTTTGGGCATTGATCGATTCAGGGTGTTCACGTTGCTTGATGCACCCTGACGTGGTGGCTGCTTTGGAGTTACCCAGCTTTCCACTAAAATGTCCCATGATTTTTACCCAGCTGGATGGTTCTACGGTGGGGGGGAAGCCAGTCACCCATTCCACGGGCATGGTGGCGTTGCAAATGGGCAGCCACCGTGAGGGGCTGCTGTTTGTAGTGGCACCTGTGGGGGGTCCCTTAGTCATTCTGGGGATTCCTTGGTTGGTCCAACAAAACCCATATATAAATTGGGTGCACAGGACTTTGACTTTTGGGGATGGTTTCTATCAAGCCCCTGGGGAGGATGACGCTCCGCAGGCTGCAGTGGGGAGGGCGGCAGCAGCAACCCCGCATTTCGCTGTCACCCCACTGGAGGGCTTGCCGGAGCAATACCAAAGCTTTGTGGATGTGTTTAGTGAAAAGGAAGTGGACCAACTTCCACCTCATCGAAAAACTGACTGTGCGATAGAGTTGGTCCCCAACGCGCAACTGCCCAAACCAAAAATCTATGCCATGACGCAGAAGGAACTGGCGGTGTTGCGGGAGTTTGTGGACAAAAACTTGGCCAGGGGTTTTATTGAACCAGCAAATTTGCCAGTGGGCGCCCCCATCTTGTTTCGAGCGAAGAAGGATGGGACATTGAGACTTTGTACAGATTACCGCGGATTAAATGCGGTCTCAATATTAAACAAATATCCTCTGCCAATAATAAAAGACATGTTAGCACATCTGACTAAGGGGAAAATCTTCTCTAAGCTGGATTTGAGGGAAGCTTATTTCCGTATCTGCATACAGGAGGGGGATGAGTGGAAGACTGCTTTCAATTGTCCTCTGGGTTCTTTTCAGTACAAGGTTTTGCCTTTTGGGTTGGCGGGGGAACCAGGAGTGTCCATGCAATTGATCAATGAAGTGTTACATGAACATTTGTTCAAGGGTGTACTGGTCTATTTGGATGTTTTAATTTATACTGAAATGGAGGAGGAACATGAGCACTTGGTGAAACAGGTGCTTAGCAAATTGAGAAAGGCTGAGCTTTATGCTAAACTTTCTAAGTGTGAATTTCATCAGACTCAGCTTGACTACCTGGGGTACAGGATCTCTGACAAAAGCATTGAAATGGATCCTGCAAAGATTCAAGCTATTTTGGGGTGGGAGCGCCCGCGTACCCACAGGAAGCTCCAAAGTTTTCTTGGCTTTTCCAACTATTACCACCAATTCATCCAGGGGTTCGCAGAAATTGCATTGCCTCTGACTGATTTGTTACGTACGAAGGGGTTGGGGGACACACGCAAGGTGAAGAACCTGGCGGCATTGCTCAATTGGACACCTGAATGCCAGTTAGCTTTCGACAAACTCAAAAGCCTGTTCACTGCTGAACCCATTCTGCAACACCCTGATCCCACTAGACCCTGTGCGGTTCAAGTGGATGCTTCCAATTTCTCAATTGGAGCACTCTTGCTGCAAGTGGATGCTGCTGGCCACCTGAAGCCTTGTGCGTATCTGTCCTGGAAATTTTCCGAGATGGAAAGGCGATGGCATGTTTGGGAAAAAGAAGCTTTTGCAGTCAAGGCTGCTTTGGAGGCATGGCTCCACCTCTTAGAGGGGGCTAAATGTCCTTTTGAGGTTTGGACTGACCATAAAAATTTGAAAGCGCTCAGCACGCCCCGTAAGCTCAGTCCTAAGCAGATCCGCTGGGCTCAATTTTTCAGTCGCTTTGACTTTAAGTTGAAGTTCATTCCGGGCAAGAAAAACTTCCTGGCTGATGCACTTTCCTGCCTGCCCCAGGATTCAGTCCAGGCACCTGACGTTGTGAGTACGGTGTAGACAGCACCCCAATTGGGGTTGCAAGCTGTCACACGCAGTCAGACTCATGCACAGCTGCCCCCAGCTTCGATTTCACCGGCTGGGAGAAGAATGCCAATTCTCTCGCAATTGCAACAACAGTTTCTGCTAGAGCTGAAATCTGACACTTGGTTGCAAGCGAATAGAGACAATGTTACATTTGACAGAGGCTTCGCTTGGAAGCAGAACCACCTCTATGTCCCTGACAGTTTGCGAAGGGAAATTTTGATTAGGTCTCATGATGATAAAGTGGCTGGTCATTTTGGGTTTGTCAAAACCTTACACCTTGTGCGCCGCCAATTCTGGTGGCCCACATTGAGACGTGATGTAAAAAGTTATGTTGCTTCTTGTCCTGTCTGTGCCATGTCTAAACAAAAGGGGGGCAAACCACAAGGGCTACTGCAGCTGGTGGCCAGCCCCTCCCGTCCTTGGGAGGAGATTTCCATGGATTTCATTGTGGATTTGCCACCTAGTCAGAGAAAGACTGTGATTTGGGTGGTGAAGGACTACTTTTCTAAGCAAGCCCATTTTATTCCATGTGCTTCCATTCCGTCTGAGCAGCAATTGGCCTGCCTTTTTCTAGTACACATCTACTGGATTCACGGGAGCCCCTCCTGCTTGATCACGGACCATGGAACACAGTTTACTTACCAATTTTGGAGGGCATTTTTGAAGCTGGTGGGCACCAAGCAGGCGTTGTCCACTGCGTCGCATCCGGAGACTGACGGATCTACAGAGGCTCTTAATTCAACCCTGGAGCAATTTTTGCGGGCATTTGTCAACTATCAGCAGGACAATTGGGATGATCTGCTGCCTTTTGCTGAGGTGGCTTATAATAACACCGTCCATCAGAGCACGGGGCACACCCCTTTCCGTACTGTGTTTGGCCGGGACTTTGTTCCTGTTCCTGATTTGCCTCAGCCCTCCACACCACCCTCCTCCACTTCTGATTGGGTTGCTCACCTGGCTGATTCGTGGCCGGTAATTCAACAGGTGTTGGCTGATGCCCAATCTGCCTATAAACTGCACGCCGATAAGCGCCGAGCCCTTCAACCTGCTTTTAAAGTTGGTGATAAGGTCTACATTTCCACCAAGTTCATTAAATCTCCTCAGCCCCCAGAGAAGTTGGCTCCTAAGTTTGTTGGTCCTTTTCCCATTGTGGGAGTTGTGAACCCTGTCATGTTTAAACTGGATTTGCCACACAATCTGAAGCATTTACATCCTGTTTTTCATTGCAGCTTGCTCAAGCCTGTCAACCACTCCGATCATTGGCATCTGCAACCCCCACCTCCTGCTCCGATCGTGATTGACGGACAGCAACATTTTGAGGTGAAGGAGATCCTTGATTCTCGCAGACTTCGTGGCACCCTGCAGTACCTCATTTGGTGGAAACACTTTCCCCACTCTGAGTGGGTGTCTGCCCGTGATGTTCAATCTCCTGTTTTATTTAGACACTTTCATCTAGCTTATCCTATGAAACCTGCTCCTTAATATTTTTTGGGGGGTGGTATGTCATGTTCACCGTTCCAATGTTTCTGGTGCATCGTAATGTTTCACATGTCATTTGGCTGATGCATGTTTCGTCTGGGAGGGGAGGAGGATTCCATCTTGTGGGATTGTTATATGTTAGCAGCTGGATTGGAATGTCTTTGGGTTATCTTGTGTGTTCAAGGTTCCTTTCCCAGGACATCAGCAGAAACGGTTACCAGCACCTGGGGGGGGGGGGGGAGTTTGCAATGGCAGGGTGAGGGGAGGGATTACATTTGAGCCGAGGGTTTTTAGTTTGTATTTGGGGCGCTTTTACTCATTCTCAGCTTTCTCTGTATTTGCATACTATTCTTTAATAAATCAGATATCATTAAGTTCCTGCTTGTGAGTCTGAGTCTATTAGAGTAGGCAATCATTACAGTCTGGCTCTAGCTCACTGACCACACCGTCAAAGCTATCCCCAATATTGTTATCCTTCCTATACAGGTCTTCGGTATATTCTTGCCATCTTTTCTTGATCTCTTCTTCTTCTGTTAGGTCCTTGCCATCTTTGTTTTTGATCATACCCATTTTTACCTGGAATTTACTTCTGATGTTTCTAATTTTCTGGAAGAGGTCTCTTGTACTTCCTATTCTATTGTCTTCTTTCACTTCCATGCATTGCTTGTTTAAAAATAATTCCTTATCTCTTCTGGCTAACCTCTGGAATTTTGCATTTAATTGGGCATATCTCCCCCTATCACTGTTGCCTTTTGCTTTCCTTCTTTCTTGGGCTGCTTCTAGTGTCTCAGCAGACAGCCATTTTGCCTTCTTGGTTTTCCCTTTCTTTGGGATGTATTTTGTTGCCGCCTCCTGAACAATGTTGCGGACTTCTGTCCATAGTTCTTCCAGGACCCTATCTACTAAGTCCAGTCCCTTAAATCTATTCACCTCTACTGCATATTCCTTAGGAATATTAGTGAGCTCATATCTAGCTGATCTGTGGGTCTTCCCTAATCTCTTTAGTCTGATCCTAAATTGTGCAAGAAGAAGTTCGTGATCTGAACTACAGTCAGCTCCAGGTCTTGTTTTTACCGACTGTACAGATGTCCGCCACCTTTGGCTGCAAAGGATGTAGTCAATCTGATTTCGGTGTTGTCCATCTGGTGAAGTCCATGTATAAAGCCATCTCTTAGGTTGTTGGAAGAGAGTGTTTGTTATGCAGAGTGAATTGTCTTGGCAAAATTCTATCAGCCTATGTCCTGCTTCATTTTGTTCTCCCAGGCCATGCTTATCTGTAATTCCAGGTGTCATTTGACTGCCCACCTTAGCATTCCAGTCTCCCATGATGAAAATAACATCTCTTTTAGGCATGTTGTCCAGTAGGTGCTGCAGAACCTCATAGAACTGCTCTACTTCAGCTTCTTCAGCATCTGTGGTTGGGGCGTATATTTGGATCACTGTGATGTTAGATGGCTTGCCCTGAATTTGAACTGAGATCATTCTATCGTTTTTTGGATTGTATTCAAGCACTGCTTTAGCCACTTTACTATTAATTAGGAAGGCTACTCCATTTCTTCTGTGGTCCTCTTGTCCACAGTAGTAGATCTGGTGGTCATTTGATGTGAAGTGGCCCATTCCAGTCCATTTCAGTTCACTGACGCCCAAAACGTCTATCTTTAATCTTGACATCTCACCAGTAACCACATCCAATTTGCCCTGGCTCATAGATCTTACATTCCAGGTTCCAATGGTGTGTTGATCCTTAGAACATCGGATTCACCATTCACCACCAGCACCGTCGGCCGCTAGCCGTCCTTTTGGCTTTGAGCTAGCTGCGTCATCACGTCTGGGACTAGTTGAACTCATCCTCTGTTCCTCCCCAGTAGCATTTTGACCATCTTCTGACCTGGGGTTCTCATCTTCCGATGGTATACCTTCATATCTCTGGTTGTACTGATCCATTGAGTTTTCACGGCAAGAATACTGGGGTGGGTTGCCATTACCTTCCCCAGGGATTGCATTTAGTCTGACCTCTCTGTCATGACCTTCCCGTCTTGGGTGGCCCTTCACGGTTTAGCTCATGGCATCATTGAGGTGCTCAAGCTCCAGCACCACGACAAGGTAACAATCCTTTGCTGAAGAGGTTTTTGTTAGAGGCATGAATAATCAATGGGTACAGATATTATGTGATACATGAACTTATTAAAGACTCAGAACTGGCCAACTTTTAAAGTTCAGGAAGATGGACTCCATCTGCCTTAGTTCTCTAACCTACATCCAAAACACCTAGCCACATTTCTACTATCCTAGCTCAGTTTGCTCTTCATAAACTGTTACATCCTGCTTGGCTAATGCAGCATTTATTATCAGGAGGCCACAGCAACAATGACAATGATATCCTGTCTAGATGATCCAAAAGAGAAATATATAATATTTATATACCAGTAGATATGGATATAGATATGGATATATAGATATCTCAATTGCATACCACCTTGGCTACCATTGCAGCCCCTATCTTTTCCCACTTCTATTATTTGCCTCTCTGTGAATATTTTAACCCATATAACCAGATGAAGAAACCCCAACAATTCTAGTATTCCATTCACATACAGAACATTTTTCAGTCTGGAGAAGAAACTAAATAAAATCAAGCCATGCAGTCCCAAGTACTAAAGCTGTGACACCCATGCCAATTGCACAGTGCAATTATTTGAATCTGCCTCTGCTGTTATTGATTACTATAAATAATGGCAACATTATTTCTAAGCTTCACATTGCATATCAACAAGTTCCTGATGGCCATCAAGCCCTCAAAATGCATCTCAACTAACTGAAGGAAAACTTCCTAACATTTGAGGAATATCTACCTCTACCTCTTCTCCTTTTTTAAAAAAGGATGATTACTATGCACTTAAGATTAGGCTTATTAAATAAATGACACAGGTCTGCAAGTAGCTTCAGAAACTGCCTAGAAAAATAAATGATTACACCTGCATGATATACTGTGATTTGTGCCAAAAGAATAGCTTGCTCTGAGAAGACACAGGAGCTGATGTGATCTAAAACTTTCAACAATAAAGTATAGACCATGGAGAAACATTTTGTTTTTGCATAACTATGAATAACCAATATTTATTTAAAAAATAGATGAGTGCAATCTTATTCTCTATGGACTTTAAAGACCTTTAAAATAAATTCAAAAAACTGGAGCTTGGATGGTCTTCCATGGAAGAATAATGGAAACAAAAAGGAAAAAAAAATACAAGTGAATGAGTGGTTATGCAAATAATGTCAATGGGAGTGATTGGGGTTTTTAGCACCATGGTTTTAGTTATCTGGGTAATGGACTGCAGGAACAGGATGGGTTGGATCTCAAAAGTGTTAGTAGAAATTGATTTGATGAGCATGATCAGGAAAGCTTTAAATTTATTTTTGTGGGGTTAGAGCTGAGAACTCAGAACAAATGACCTCAGATAAGGACTTCTGCACTGAAAAAGGAAGTGGGGCCTTTTAAACTGCTCAACGGAAAATCAGAAAGAATCTAGGCTATAAAGCTCATAGCTTCAGGTTTCCCAAAATAGGTGCAAATAAACAAGTTAAGTTAGAACCATTAGTATGAGAAGACAAATAGGATTTAATGAATAAACTGAATTCTTGTGGGATGATTCCCATGACTGGAACACAGCTGTCAAAGAATACAATTGTTTCAATAGGAAAACATCAAAACAGAGGAGTTATACTGTAAGCCAGTAACATCTACACCTGCTCAGAAATCCAAGTTAATGGTGATACTGGAAAGATTGTCTGTGTTAAAGTAAGTGGAGGAAAGAAACGTGCTCTATTATTGGCATCTACTATCACTGCACAAGAAGATGTAGATGCTGTTTTCCAAAAAATAAATTGCATATTTTTCAAAGAGGCATCACATAGTAGTAATGAGGGACAGGAATTAGAATGACATTAGCTGGAAGACCAATTTTGCCAAGCATGGTCCTTCCAGGAAATTTCCGATTTGTCTCACTGGCATTTGTCTCTTTCAAAAGGTGGAGGGAGATATAAGCTATAGACTATTTGGAGGCTGGAGAGTGAAAGCCTTCTATCTCAGATAACTGGGAAAATGTTGAAACAGTGGAACTACACTTGTAAAAAATAAAATAAAGCAAAGGAAAAAGGAGAATGCTTGAAAAGAAAAGCCATTACTTACTTACGTTCTTACTTACTTGTTTGTTGTTTATTCATTTAGTCGCTTCCGACTCTTCGTGACTTCATGGACCAGCCCACGCCAGAGCTTCCTGTCGGTCGTCAACACCCTCAGCTCCCCCAGGGACAAGTCCGTCACCTCTAGAATATCGTCCATCCACCTTGCCCTTGGTCGGCCCCTCTTCCTTTTGCCCTCCACTCTCCCTAGCATTAACATCTTCTCCAGGGTGTCCTGTCTTCTCAATATGTGACTTACTTACTATATATATATATATATATATATATATATATATATATATATATATATATATTCATTCATTCATTCATTCATTCATTCATTCATTCATTCATTCTGCTGGGTTTTGTACCACCAACCTTCCACTTACAAGGCAAGACTCTACTCTGTCTTTCTCTCCCCATTTGTGCCTATATGTAAGTGCATTTTGATGTTTTAACCTTTATATATATATATTTAACACACACACACACCATTATTTATATCATCTATATCTATATCTATATCTCTACCATCTATATCTATATCTATTTATCTCCTCCCTCCCTCCCTCCCTCCCTCCCTCCCTCCCTTCCTTCCTTCCTTCCTTCCTTCCTTCCTTCCTTCCTTCCTTCCTTCCTTCCTTCCTTCCTTCCTTCCTTCCTTCCTGGAAGACCCACCCACAGGAAAGAAAGTGATTGGCAATCATTTTCCTGGAAGAAAAGGGTGGCAGGGCACACCAGCAGGGGAATTGTACAATGGGAAGACATGGTGGTCTACAGTCCAGAATGAATATCTTACAACTTATTGTAAAAGTATGTCTATCCAGACTGGATTTTTAAAGCCAGCTTAAACTCGTGTCAGTGTAAGCACAAGACTGGAGCATCTGAAATGTTAACTGTGGCTATTCCATTAGCTGAAGAAGTAAAAATAGCAGGAACACTAGGGTGAAGTAGCCATATAATGTAGTTCTTGTTTCTAAGGGCAACTAAAGCCAAGTGAGACCTAAGAGATACCTTCAACTGCTTAAAAATAAGTAGGATTCTATGGCAGGAGAAGCTAATGTGAAATGGAGCTCCTGATAGGTGAGAGTTCCTATGAAAGAATATACTAAACACACAATCTAGTGGTGGTAGTGGTGGGGGGCAACTGCATAGCATGAGAATTAACTGCATACATAACTGATTGAAAATCCACAAAACTGGGTGGAATTAGTTCTATTAGTACAGTAGATAGCATTAATAATATGCTTAATTGATAGGTTAGAGAAACAGACTGAAAATGACAGACTGAAATTGAACAGAGACCAACAAAAAGGTCTTCACCCAGGAAATAGAAATTGAATGCCCAGTTATGGGATGGGGAAGACCTGGCTTGGGAATAGCACTGTGAAAATGGTCATGGAATAGTAGTTGATTTTAAAAAAGGACAGGGTTAGAGAAGAACAGTGAAAATGATAATGGGACTACAAACTAAACCCTATAAAATGAGACTAAAGGAAATAGGAAAGCAAAACAAGAGCAAGGGAGGGGTAGAATATTACTCTTCAAATATTTAAGAAGCTGTAACACGGAGGGTTAGGACCTGTTCTCTATCATTCTAGAGTGCAAGATATGGAATAATACTAGAGGATAGATTCAAATTACATTTTCAAAATATCTTCCAATCAATAAAAGCAGGTTGACAGTGGAATTAATTACCCACTGTTGCCCTCACCAGATGTTTTCAGATGGAGGCTGGACAGCCACCTATCATGATGCTTCAACCTGGGTCCCTACACTGAACAATGGATCGGACTCTATGAGCTTAATGGCCTATTCTTACTTGGAGCTTCTATAATTCCTCTTGGCAGAGCAAATAAATTCAAGCATGTGTATCAGCCCAATTACAATTCAATGGAACATTACTCATACACAGCCGGCCAAAAACAAAAACACAAATTTTCCATCGCTTTTCAAGCAGCATAGACAGATGTGGCTATCTGTTTAAAGAAATCCTATCACTCAACAAAAATGATGGGGTGCTTATATGAGCACTAGCAACATAACTCTGAAGCACCTGACAATATAAAGGTAATGCAACTTCTTGAGAACAGCTGCATTCAGATGGAGAACCAAGAACTCTCCTTACAGGGATCCTCAGTTCATGCTACTCTGAACCATTTGGACAGAAATGCCTGTGGACAGCAAGTAGAGCTAACATTAGTTTTAAAATTTAGATACCGTTTATATAACCAGATAATGAAATTCTTCATTAGTGCATCTGCCTTATAGGGCTGTGTGAGTTTTCAGTTCAAATAGTACACTGAAAGGCAGTTCAATTGAACTGCCACTTCAAATTCAATTGTCACATCAAATCAGTGTGGTTCTTTTAATTGAATTGGATGCATTAAGATCATTCTGACAATTCAATGCCCATTCGCACATATACAAATATGCCCGTGTATATATTTTCTTTGGCTGTATGATTATATGATTGGTATAGTGCCACATGAAGTGTTGTAACAAACAGTGCAGTATCTAGGGTTTTTTATTTATTTTTATTTAATTCTAATTACAATACAGTAAAGAGAATATAAAGGCAATCTCTCTCTCTCTCTCCCATCTATCTATCAATCATCTATCATCTATCCTTATTTAATTAAATTATCCAGGAAAATGGAACTGTGGATATTGCCTAGTTGGGCAATGAAACATCTGCAAGAAAACAACCAAGCTCAGAGAGCACCAAGGACTCCACAGTTCAATCCTGAGTTACAGATATTCTCTTTGATTGAAACTGGAACTGGTAATGAACAGTCTTGCCATTGTTGCATGTAAGTATTAAGTTTAAACAAGGTGGGATAAAATCCTCTTCTGTATTACCACATGCATATTATCACAAATTCCCATCAGAGCAGTTTTCCAACATATATTTACCACCATATGCATTTTTTTCCCCATTTTGAAATTTTAGATTTAATTTAAACTTGAAAACCATTTTTTTAAAAAAATTATTGATTGTGATATTGTATGTGAACTAAATGGCAATATAAAAGTGACTGTATTACTATTATATAAAAACAGCTATATACATTAAAAATATATATATAATCTAATATGGTGAAAAGGGAGAAAAATAAAACTACCTAAGTAATGTAAACTAACTAAAAACAAAAGAAAAACAAAGAAAAGCATATGGAATATTCAAATCTTTTCCTGTTTGCCAAGATCTTCCAACCACCTGATTGGTTGCAGCCAAAATAATAATAATAATAATCCACCTATCAATTCTATATGCTCTAAGTTGTCATTTGTGTTATCAAAAAACCCAATAAGGCCAGTTTGGGGTCTAGCATGATAACTTGAGTTACAACTTGTCTTATTTTGAACAACTTTATAAAATTGAACAACTTTATAACAACTTTATAAAATTGAACAATTTTATAAAACCATCACATATGATAATATGTATCTATTCTTTTTAAATCCAGGAGCTCTTTCCAAGGAAAGCTCAACCGATGTTTATAAGGACCCCATATAAGGCCCAATACACTCTTTGCAAAACCAGTAAGATTGAGAAGAAATAACTAACCCTGAATGTCGATGAAGATTCTCAGTCATCCAGGTGGAATTGTTTGTAGGTTGAGTCATGGCAACTGGATTTTTTTTTCTTTTTCGTTGAAACATTTTGCTGCTTGTCCAAGCAGCTTCTTCAGTCTGGGCAAAGGTTGGTAAGGGGACCCCATATATGTCTTCCAGGGTGGCTGCATTGGGGATGAACAAGGGGATTTAGGAGTAAGACATCCCAAAGATAATCCACACCTCCATGGCACAATTAACAGACATTCAGGTGTAGGGACAATGCAGCCACCCTGGAACACATATATGGGGTCCCCTTACCAACCTTTGTCCAGACTGAAGAAGCTGCTTGGACAAGCAGCAAAACGTTTCAATGAAAAAGAAAGAAATCCAGTTGCCATGACTCAACCTACAGACAACTAACCCTGAACTGACATGAGGTGGTGCACTTTGCTTCTGGTGTCCAGGATCCAGTTGCAAAGTGGGTCTCCCCATACAAAGTCAGGCAGTAAACAGGCAGATCATTTTGAGGAAGCCATGCATCCTCTCTTTCTTGCTGCCATGAAAGGTAAATCCCAGCAATTGGATGGGAGGGAGCATGCCCAGAGCAGCCCAGCATAGACAATAGGAGGCAGGTTGATCTCCCAGCTGACCTCATCTATAACCACATTGTTTAATGAAGTATGCTAGACTGAGTCCATGCAAAACCTGTGTCAGGAGAAGAAGGACAACATCTGGAGCATCTAAGCTGCCTTATTTGTGGGCTGGGAATGAGACAAAAACAGTGTTAGATGACATGGAATAAAAAAATAGGGAATATTTGTGAGGAAGATATGAAAATGAGTCCATAATTTACAGGAAGTTTTCATCCTAAAAAGTAGTAGTTGTTTTTTAACCTCTATGTCCATATTTTTATATATGTTTTTCCACAATATCCACATTTCAGTAGACACTTTTTGCCATTATGAGCCAGTAACAAAATTCAGGAAATTATTTCATTACAAAATCTGAAACCACATATATCACATTTTTCTGCATGTTTAGCATGTCCCAAATTTCTATTAAAGCAAACATGGTTACAAAGAATTATTCATCTATATTTTGCAAAGCAAAATCGACACTATGCCAATGTATAATACTTTGTAAAGCAGCATAATTTATCACATGTGCAGGGAGGAGAGTTTAATTTGGAGTGCAAATGAACAGTAATTCGATGTTGATAATATTTGAATTAAGCAAATTAAATATATGTCTTTTATTTAATAAAAGAATCTTGTGTTTGTAATTCTTACTTTGCATATGTGTGTGCGCGTGTATATGAGTTAGTAAAAACCAAGCATATTTTATCAAGAATTTAACAAGATCTAGTTTCTCTTTTGGGTTTGCTTACAGCAGGTAAAATATCTTCATTACTTGGCAGTTCTGTCTCTGTTGCATTTCCTTATACATTTCCTGTTATGTGCCATAAATATATGTCCAATATGTGATCCGCTTCTGAAATTATAACTACATTACAAACAAACAAGCAAACTTCAAACCTTATTATGATAGAAATATTTTGAAAAAGCAACTGATAATCTCTTCTATTATTGCCACTTTTATGTGCCATGTCCTTTCAAAATGGGATTTTATTTTCAGCTTTATCTCTCCACCACAGCTTTCCATCTATGATTGTGCACATGTCCAAATATTTGGTATGAGGACACCAACATTGCAACTAGATCCTGGACACCAAAAACAAACTATGCCACCTCATACCAGTTCAAGGTTAATTATTTATTCTCAATCTTAATTCTGTAGAATGGATTAAAAAAAAAAAAGCACCATCATTAGTCTGTAAGGGTAGGTTCAGGAGAGGAGAGTTTAAACCCCTAATTTTACTGAATAGTGTGTTTCCTTTTACCTTTCCTCCATTTCCTTAACTGAGAAAGTGGTTAGAGGGCATCCACTGACAGATGGCCAGATTCTTTTTATCTCCCATTTCCCAGGCAGATGGCTATCCAGACTGTGTTTAGAACCATACAAATAGGCTCAGTTCAAGAAGCTGTTTCTACCCTATGCCCATGCAGGCATATACGCTAGGTCAGGGGTATATAATCTGAGCCTAGGGCCATACACTCTACAGTCTCCCCAAAGCCCTGAGGTAGCCTCCAGAGTTCTCTAAAAATTGTCACTCTATGATCGGAAGCTTTTAAGTTGACTCCAGCAAGAGCAATCCTACAAATCTCAGCCTCCATTTTGCAAGTGTGTGTGTGCATGTGTGTTATATTTATAATAGTCACTAGCACAGGACACATCCAAACTGTTCCCAAAGCGTCAGTAGTCCCGCACAATCCCATCTGGACTGAGATCTGCCATACCTTGAGCTTCCTTGCCTTGTCTGATGGTAGATTACAAGAGGCAATTTGACTTTCAGGACAGTTCTGTGTGTCTGAACCCAATACTTCTCCTCCCTCCCAGTTCCCTTATCTGTCCACCAAGCTGTTTCATGTTAGCAAGTGGCAAAAGATTTTAATCCTCCCCCTATTTTTTGTTTATGATTGCCAAAAGAACATCATTTGTAAGGTAATAGAGCTACTATACTACCTATGGACGTTGGAGCTTTGTAGAGGGTTTTGAAGCAGAGACAGGGTTGTTAAAGATTTCATCCTGTCTCAGGGGACTTAAAACCTACCTTGAATTGTCCCATTGCCTACATGATCTGGGCTGTATCTCAAGGTGGGGCACAATTCTATTTTGTAGTCTTTTAAACTGGTGATCTTCTCAGTTCCCCCCCCCCGCTTTTTTTTTTTTTTTTTGCATTTATTACAGTATCACTTTGTTCAGAATATTGTAAGGCTGAGCAAACTTTGGTAGGGGTGCTCTCTCTAACTTTTTTGGCACGTTTTCACCAAAGCCTTCTGCTGAAGCAGCGCCCAGACAGAAACTTCTTCCGGTTTTGTCAAATGAGAACGAGGAGATAATGAGATAACTTGGAGATTCACTGAAGCAAACTCTGCTCCCTTTTTGCTTTTATGCAGTGTTTCTCAACGTTGGCAACTTTAAGATGTGTGGCTTTCAAGAGTCATATTGACCGTGTGGTGCAAGGCTCTTTGGGGAAATGAATCTCAGTTGCCTCACCCAGCTGCACATACATTCTGCATAGGTCTTCTTTTCCAGCACCCAGAAACTGGGTTACTGTATGTAATGTGAAATAAATGATTACCGATATGTGCCATGAATTAGGGCACTGCAGTACGTGGGATACAAAGACAAAAATATACTTTAGAAAGCCATGGATACATATATAGTACTACCTCTCTACAACGTCTTAAAGAAACAGTGTCTCTTCCCAGGACTTTGTAGTTCTCTTCCACTGCTGCTGTATGATCCCAGGGCAAGAAAAATGTTTGGTCTCAAGTGCTATAAGCATGCTTCAAAACACTTTTTTGTCTTTGCAATCTAAGTGCTGCATGTCCTGGCTACTACGTTCTGCATAGCCCTGTGAAATATGTTTGAGTTAACTCCTTTCCACAGGCATATTTCATATCTGTAGTCTTCCCATAGTCTTCCCCTTCAGCCCTCTGCATGTTCAGTAAATCTACTGTGGAGGGTCCCACAAATTTTCAAAGCAGATTTGGTGGAAAGGGTAAAGGTATTTAACCTGTCTTGTGTTGAGGCAGTTTAATTTCAAAATTGACACACGCACACACACACACACACATATATCCATTTAATTGTGTCCAATTCTTGAAGACATCCTGGACAAGTCCCTGCAGTTTTCTTGGCAAGGTTTTTTGGAAGTGGCTTGCCATTGCCTCCTTCCTAGTGCTGAGAGAGAGTGACTGGCCCAAGGTCACCCAGCTGGCTTTGTGCCTAAGGCAGGACTAGAACTCACGGCCTCCCAGTTTCTAGCCTGATGCCTTAACCACTACTCCAAACAGGCTCTCTTATATATAAAAAATAATACATTGGTTTTTAATCTGCCTCAAAATACTAATGAGTCAGCAACCTATCAATAGTCTGTTGATGATGATAATGGTGATGGTAATAACAACAATATTTAGTGTTAATGATATTTATAGCACATTTGATAGTAAGTGTATTATATTTGTGTTAATATAATATAAAATTTACTACTGTTAACTTAATTTCAAACACGTAGTAATAGTGGAAAATATAATTAAAAAAATAGAAACAGGAATAAAAAAATAATGTATTTTTCCTGCATAAATTACAAAATGTGTCATTTTACACATTAAAGACAAAAATAAATAAATGGAAATGTAAGGGAGTACAACCAACAGGAAGCTCTGGCGTGGACTGATCCATGAAGTCACAAAGAGTTGGAAGCGACTGAACGAATAAACAACAACAACAAGGAAGTATAAGGCATTTATGCTAAACACATAACTTAAACTTTTGCTGGCCCTTAAAACATGTTGGCACAAGCAACATGTGTGTTAATTGGATATAATTTAGAAGTACTACATTATTTGTAGAGAGTGAGACTAAAATGTGCAATTTCCATAATATCAGAATGATTTAGATCCTCACTCTGGACTCCTATACAAGTTAATTCTAAATCTGAAAAGTCAAATAATATTAACCCTACTAGGCAAATTAATGTACCTCATTTCACTGTTTAAAATAAGAGATAAGAGATAGATAAGCGATGATAAGCGATAAGCGATAAGACATAAGACATAAGCAATAAGACATAAGAGATAAGATAAAAACTAGAACACCATTCCCTTTTGCATGTTGTATATGGAAGACACCAGACTTTTATTTCCTATTTATAATTATTTAATAAATAATAGTAGTTGGAACACAAACATTTTAGCCTCTAGGCTGTCTCTGAGCTGTTCATAAAAGCTGTTCTTTATATGTTGTACAGTGTTGGATTAGCCTCTTAAATCATATGGCATTATTTCTGCTCCCTGACTACATACTGTAAGTAGAGCCTTTACAGAGCAAGATCATGAATTAATCTATTGGATTTCAACTTTCCTCCATGCATTTGTGCAAATATTGAGCAATTATTGTTCTTCTCTTCATTATCGGAAATACCTATCTGCACTCATTTTCACTAAAATTATCTCTATCACCCACCCACCCACCCACCCACCCACCCACCCACCCATCCATCCATCCATCCATCCATCCATCCATCCATCCATCCATCTATCTATCTTTTCCATAGTGACTCTCCTAAGCATTCAGCTAGCTTCTTTTGTTAAATGAAAGTAGGGGTTATCCACAGAAGCATCCTGCTGAAAAAAATGTTACTCTTTCTGTCTCACCGCACATAACACCATCTTAACAGATCTAAAGATGTACTTTTAGTGCTCCCAAGTCACAACTAAGCATGAGCCAGTGATCTCACTGCAACGTTTCCAGAAAATATCTAATAAAACATACCCATAATTCATTGAACATTTCAGGAAGGCACATCTAAATTTTATAAAACAGAAATATTGCTATGTCAATTTCCATCACTGCACAGGTCATTATTTCTCCTTCTCCTTCTCCTTCTCCTTCTCCCCCAAATTATTTTATTTTACAGAGTTATTATTCCGAGAGATGCTATTACTGCTATACTGTCTGAGAAACTGATAGTTTTGATTGCAAATAATCTTGTGTTTAAAGTTAAGCAAAGCTCAGTGGATCTACTCCCTTATGAATGAAAAGACTCTGAGATTATTGTTTATCTTTCTGGATCACTTTTCTTGTACTGTTTTAGTTATTATAAATTAGGAGGGTAAATGTTGGCTTTCTGATAAAATCAATATTCTATAGTCCATGGGTTAAATTTAATGTATATGGATGACTTCCTTGGAGACTTCATTTAGTTCAGATTAATTGTAAATGATATTGGTTCATGAAAATATAGCAGGTCAGTTAAATGGATTTCCCACTACTTTTCTAACTTCTGTAATATTATCTCTATAGAAAGTTTGCCTCTCTCTCTCTCCTTTCAAAATTGACAAAAAGGTAGGATGGCTCTTCAAGGAGTGGCTTATGGAATGCTTTAAACTCACAATCCTAAATAAAAGGTAACAAAAACAACCTAACTTATCACTGATAAGAGTTACTAAGCAGCAGAAATGAAAACAGCAGAAATAAAAATAACGACAAAATTCAACTGCAATTCAGCATAGTACAGGTAGACCTTGCTTACTGACTGCCTATTTAATAACCGTTTGAATTTATGATGGTACTGAAAAAGTAACTTTATGACCAGCCCTCACATTTATGACCATTGCAGCATCCTTGTGGTCACATGATTACCATTACTGCGCTTCATACCTGGCATCAGACAAGCAGAGTCAATGGAGAACCTGGCAGTAAAATCACAAGTCCCAGGATGTCTCACTTAATGACCATGAGTGATTTGCTTAACTACCAAATGGGAAGTGATGTTGTAAGTGCATCATGGTTACATGATGTTTCACTTAGTGACCACATCACTTAGAGATGGAGTTGCTGGTCCCAAATGTGGTCACTAAGCAAGGACTACCTGTAAATGTTAAAATTGTACATGTACATATGACATACACACACCCAAACTTAACAGAGTAGACACCAGGTATATATCACATTGAAGAGCATTCCAGTGCTCAGAGGCCACCACCAAAAAAGGCTGGTTATAGCCAGCAATTCGCTACACACTAAATGGGCCACAGCAGATTTTTGAAGAGGTGCTACACATTGAGAAAGCGAAACAGCCCTTTGAAAACAACATGGCCTCCTTGCTTCTAAGAGTGAAGCAGCTACATTGCTTCCCTTGGATTAGATTATTTCTCCTCTGTGGCTTCTTGGATGCACAGAGACATGGCAAACATTGGTGATGTCTGCAGGGGAGGTGAAATGTTTTCGTCAGGCACTTGGTTTCTGTGCTTCATCTCAGGGAGAATTACATTGCTCCCCTGGCATGAAATGCATCAAGGAGCCAAATCAAACCCACTTCACACAGGCTTAAACCTTATATCTTTTTGACTGCAGGGCTATTTTTAGCATTTGTTGAATTGTTTTAGGAGGTTTCACTTATTTTTGTATTTTGATTTGCTATTGTTGAAGAAGTTATATTAGGTAGTTTCACTAAACTCTTTTGGGATGGTTTTAGTTACCATTCTAGGAATATCATTTTTACTCTCTGAAGATAAACACTTGTGAAAGCAATGATCATGATGAGGATTTTTAATCACAAGAATGGGATTAAATTTGGGTGGCTTTTTTTGTTTATTTTGTCTCTCTCTCTGTGTGGTTTGAATATTATTACCTGTGGCACCAAGTGAAAAGACAAGTGAGGCACTGGAAACATTGTGTTCTTTCCTTTCACAGCTTCAAATTAAGAATGGATCCTCCACTGGAGCCATGCCCTTGAGGGGAAAAATAGCTGCCTTAACAGGGGCTTGATGTGCTTGCAGGGAACATCAGAGGAGTGAGGCTGAAGACAGAAGAAGAACATTTAAGAAGTTAAATAGCAAAGAAGAAGAAAGAGCCAGAAAGAAGAGAAAGCTGGAAGGAAAGAAGGCCAAGGAAAGAAGGAAGCAAGAAACAAGATACCGTGGGAGAGAGGAACCAGCCAGCAGCATGTGTTAGTATGTGTGTGTATGTATGTGCATGTATGAGTGTATGCTGCGCAAAACTACTAAAGAACTTTGCAGTATCAGCAAGCAGGGAATAGAAAGTCCATGGTAGCCGGAGAAGTGCCAGATGGCACCATCTCAGAAGAAGGAGAGAGAGGTGACTAGTCTTCTTCTTTGGAGTGCAAGTAGCCACTGTACATGATGCCCAGGGGGCTTATCAAAGCAGCCACAGAGGGGTCTGGAAGACTGGGCTGCTACTAGTGCACTAATGCCAGCAGCGAGCCACACAAGCAGAAGCCAGCCACATGCAAGAGCTACAAGCCAATGTGATCCAGATGCGTCAGTTGCCAGAAATGGTCAGGCCCAGATGAGCCAAGGCCAGCCCTCCCAGTACAGACAACCTAGGGAGAACCAGAAATTAGGGCTAGGAAAGATAAAGCTAAATTAGAGCTGAACATTAAAATATTGTAGAGAGATTATAGGTTATAAGAAAATAAAGTCTAAGAATATTACAGAGCTAGAAATAGAAATAATGGGAAAGAGGTACAGTAGTTAGAACTTGTATAAGGTATAGGATAATAGAAATTAGGTAAAATGGAAGCTAGAATAATGTTAGATGAGGAAAATAGAATACAGGTAGTCCTTGTTTAGTGATTACAACTGGGACTGGCAATTCGGTCATTAAGCAAAGTGGTTGCTGAGTGAAACCACGACTGTGCTTATGATCTTACTTCAGCTTTCCTTTGCTTTACAGACCTGCAAAGGTCATAAATGTAAGGATTGGTCACAAAGTTACTTTTTCATCACCATGGTAACCATGAACAGTCACTAAATGAGGCAGTCACTAAATGAGACCTACAGAATTTAATAAAGATAGCCTATAAAATATTAGATGCAGGATAGAGAAACTGTAAATAAGAAAGGATATTGGTTTTTTTTTTAAAAAACAACATTTTAAAAATACTTTATTGTATTGATAGATTGATCTTTGTCTGGGTCTGTACTATCCTGTACTAACCCATCACATAATGCATTTCTCCCCCTGTGAACTGGATTCACATGTACATATTGGAAAAGGAGAGTCTGACTGCAGTGCAAATCATATTTATTCATTTAATTGCACAATTCTATTTTGATTTCCACACTGAAATAGACAGGGTAAATCCCCAAATACTATATATATTTCAGTGCACATTAATAACACATACATATATTTTTCTTATTTTTTTTAAAAAAAAGATAGATTTTTTTGATATATTACAAATACAGATGTGTATTTTGATATATTGAAAGCTCTGGCAACACTTGGAAAATTGCAATATCCCATGGATAGGTTTCATTCATATATTAAAGTGCAGTTTAAAATTTTCTAAAGGAATATTGATTTGATTTGATTTGATTTGAATTGATTTTGATGCCACCACACTCCAACTGATTCTTTGGTTTGCAACAACACAAATATAGAAGCATCTTCCATACGTACATATCACTGGGTTTCTGTAAAATCCAGTTCACATATGTAAAGGTGTAGTTAATGTTGTTTTCATTTTCAAGTATGAAAATGCAAATATGAAAATAACCCCCTGACATACAGAAGTCCATAAAGTTTTTTTTTTTAAATCATGTATAAGAAATTAATGATGAAGGTGTTCCACCTTGAACATTTTCCCCCATAGAAGATACACTCTATTATATTTGAGAAGCAATTGAAAGAATAAATTAATGGTGTTATTGGTAGTAGCTTGGTGATCAAAACAACTTTGGGAAGGGAAAAATAAAGGCAAGTGAACATGGGCATACAGAAGAACTGAACTGTAATCCACTGAAATAATTACTGTGTACATGTGCATAACATATTGATTTTGCTGCATCAGTTCTCTCTGTCAAAGTGCAAATATATTGCTTTTCTGAGATAAGTTGTGTCTTGAGAACAGAAGAAATAGTTATGGCCAACAAGCAATCAAAACTGAGCCAAATAGAAAGCTATCTCCTAGTTGGCATATTTATCTTTGAATTCCAGTCACAGAAGACTGTTAACAACCACATGCTAACTCTATTCTACAGTTCTGCAGTTCTTGTAAGTAGTAATTTCTAGTGTAATCAGGACAGACTCCTAGCTTTGCAGCACTGAATGGTAGTAAAATAATTGTTGACTTCCAAAGCCACTGCTGAAACCCAACACTCTCCCTTTTCTCACAGTATAGCAAATTCTACCTGGCTGCTGATGTCAAATCTCTTAAGTGTCCATGATTCTCCTATACCAATAACATTATAAACTTGCTGAAATCACAGTCCTATGCATACTTGCTAAGAGGTAAGTTAATGGAGTTTAGTTCTATATAAACCTGCTCATGGTTGCGTGCTCCATGTGCTGAACTATATTAAGTAGCAGGAAGAATGCCAGCAGGAGACTGTAACAATAATATCTTGTCTAGCGTGGACCATCACTAAGCTTCTGAGCTAGATAAACTATTTGGTGGTCATCTATGATCTGAACTCCTTAATGAAGAGAAAAATGAGACAGTTGAATACAAATGTATCACTATCCAGTTATTTCAATCTGCACTCTGGTTTAGGCTGTGCCTGGAATATATACCCTCCACCTTGATAGAGGGCATCAAGGGGTCCTCCATCAAGAAGCATCACTATATTTCTTTAGGAATCAAAACAAACCTGTTTAAAATTCAAATGCTCCATTGCTCTCCTCACTGTCTTCTCTAAAGTCCAATTTCCTTGTTGCTGCTGTTTATGTTATTTGGTTGTCTTTATGCATGACTCGTGTTTGCCAGATGTAGATTAAAAAAGAGTGAAACAGAAGCAAGGTGGAAAAAAAACCCTTCTGTTCAATTAGTTTAATTACTTGAAGTGCTGAAGTCTGACAGAACATGTTAATTATGAAGTCTTGCTCAATAATCTACATTATCTGCTTTCAACTTCATAGTGCAAAAATGAAAAACATGCTGTTTTTGTCTCCTGAAAAAGCATACAGCAGAGGGCTGCACTAGTAAGATTGCTCAGTACAGTCAAATCTGAATTCAGTCTTACCCTCTCCAAAGAAAACATTGTGTATACCTTACATTCTCGATTTTTTTCCCCAGATATTGTTTTCAAATAAAGCAATAATTAAATTAAAAGTTTAATTAATTATTCATTTTCAGTGAACAGAGCAGGAAAGTGGTACAGGTGCAGTGCTGTTTATAGAGTATAATCTTTCAAGATATTTCATTTATTTATTTATTAGATTTATATCACATCTTTTCTCCAGGGGCTCAAGGCAACATGGACAGCATTTTCTTTTCCATAACTATGCTGTGAAATAGGTTGGGCTGAGAGACAGAGAGTGGCCCAAAGTCATCCGGTGAATTTCCATGTCTGAAGATGGGCTTCAGCCTTGTTTTTCGCTTTCCTATCCCAATGTCTTAGCCAGTTTACCTCACTGGCCTTAGAAATTTCAGGTGGTTTAAAGTGCAGCAGGTAGGATTCCTGGTGATGGTAGTTGTGATGCACAGCCATTAAGACCACTTGAATCAGTTCGGAGGAATTCTATTGGCCTATTATTTTCCAAGATCAATGCAAAGTACTATTTTGTCCATTTTTACTGATTGATGATATGCCATCAAGTTGGTGTCAACTCCTAGCAATCTCAAAGATAGATTTACACCATGATAATCTGTCCCTAACCTAGTCCTTTATGTTTTCCAATGGTGCACTCATCACCACTGTACCTGAGTCCATCCCTGCTGCTGCTCATCCCCTTCTTCTATTTCCTTCCACCTTTCCTAGCATTAGAGCCTTCTCCAGTGAGCTAGTTCTTCACATAACGTGTCCTAAATAGGATAATTTGACCCTGTTTAACAATTTGGAACCAGAATAGTTGAAGGACTACACAAAAGTATATGAATTTGAACCTGATCTCAAGATTGAACACCTGAGTCCTTATGTTTGTCACATTACAAACTCTCATATTAGTAGGTACAATAGACAGAGCATGTTCACTGGTTGTCCTACATCTTTGGAAATACTAGAAATTCATGGCTTTTAAGTTGGTGTGTAAATCTCTCTGTGTTGAATTTGATGTAAGGATTATTTATTTATTTTTATTTATTTGTTACTCGGATTTAGCCGCCGCCCATCTCCCCCAGAAGAGGGACTCTGAGCGGTTTACAATAAAATCCCACACAAAACATAAACATTAAAATCACATAAAACAATTATGATAAAACACAATAAATAAATAAAATCCAAGAGAGATGTAAAATCCAGGCTGGTGGGAGGGACTCTCGGGTTTTATGGTTTCAGATAGGCTTTATGTTTTCATCACTTCTGTTTTAGTTGTTATTGTGTTGTTACTATTTTAATGTGTCTTGTCCAAACTATTTTGTAATCCTTTATCATTGTTTGGACGATGGTCTTTTCACACTTTTTTTTTCTATTTCTTTAAGTTTTAAAAAATAAAAAGAGGGAAAGGAGGGAAAAGCCTTCTTTGGCAACCTCTTACAGATTTCCTACATATTGTATACAGGTACCTTAGACAACCAGTTTGGTGTGGCGGTTAAGGCACCAGGCTAGAAACTAGGAGACTGAGAGTTCTAATTCTCCCATGGGCATAAAACCAGCTGAGTGTCCTTGGACCAGTCACTGTCTGTTAGCCCTAGGAAGGAGGCAATGGCAAACCACTTTTGAAAATCTTGCCAAGATAACTGCAGGGACTAGTCCAGGCAGTCTCCAGGAGTCAACAATGGCTCGAAGGCATGTGCACACGCATACACACAGAAACGCCCCCCCCCCCATATTTTTGCAATGTTCTTTGGTACTCAAAAAAACCAAAGCTACATGTTTTTAATATTAAATTGTAATATTTAAATAGTTTAACATTTAACATTTTAACATTAAAAAAAATATATTTTGAAAAAATTGGCCATAGTACTGAATAGCATTTTTCCTAAAACAGCATTAAATCCATGTCCAGAAGGAAGCCAACTATCAAGTAATAGTCAGTCTCCCTTTGTCTATGCTCCTGCAAAACATTTGCACAAAAACAGAGCGAGGTTGGAGAGATGACTAAAGCTGTCACTTTGGCCATCTGTCAAAGCTCACCTCCTCCCCAGCCCAATCCAATATTAAGAAGGATGGTTGATTTTTTTTTTTTTCCTGCCAGCTGGTTACATTTGGTGGTAGGACAAAGAAAGCCAAGATAATCCACCAATCACTTTCCCCAGATTGTTCCATATTAAAGCTAAGGAAGCACCACTCCCTACCCTTACTAAAATAAAATAGATTCAGCAAATATTCCACCATAATTTTCTGCTGCTTCAAGGACCAGAAGAAATCACTTTAATGCTGTCACATGGAAGAGCCTTACATTCTATATAAAAGGATTGAAGGAACTGGAATGTTTTGCCTTGAGTAGAGTACTTGAAATGTTACATAGAAAGTCAATTGTTGTTCTCCATTTTCCCAAGTCACGGAGAACTTAAAACTAAGGTTTGACTCAAGAGCCTGTACAGATCTGTCCCCAGATTGAGGACCAGATTGATCAACCTTGAGGTCAAATTCAGAATGCTGAAAGCTGCCAGTATATCTGGATCTGAAACGTCCCATTAGCTCAAGAAAGAGTAAAGGCTTAAAAGAAGCTGAGAACTGAGAAAGTGAATGAAGTCCCAAGCAATTTAGCTTCACCATCTCAAAAGATCAGAGTTTAACAAGGTGATACAACTTATTGGACAACTATTCATTTCAGTGGCAGAAAAAATAGGAATGTGGATTTCTTTCCTTTTCAGTTAATTGTAATAAATCAAATACTGATATTTTGCGAAGATGTTTAACCTATTCTTAGTTGGTTGGTGACTCGTTTCTGATTTGCCATTTTTCCCCCAATGTTTCCAATTCTACTGACTCAGGCCAAAAGCACAGATCAGAAGATATAACTAAGCCTGAAAATTCAAAGGGAGAGCCATGTGAGGATAAAGATTTCAGTTCTTTATCCAAACTCCCAGAACTTTCTGATCCTGAATCACAAATAAACCACATTTCAGTTATGCAGAGATTGAATTTTACAATGTAGCAGAAAAGATGAATCACAGAGAATAATAGCAAAATAGAAGAAGCTTTTGCAGAGAACTCTAGTGTTTTTTTCCTTTAACCATTGGGTAATAAAGAGATTCCTCCTTTGCAGGCAGCAAATGGTTTGGGCTATGTGTGCTCAAACCATTATTTAGCCCTTGGCAAAAGTTCTACAATGCCCATTTTGATAAAGCTCTAACCCCAGTGTAATGAACAGGGCACAATAAGTCCATGCAATTCAAACATTACTGAACATGGTACAACTCTGCTAATAATAGGAAAAGGGGAAAAAAAGGAGATGATGCAAATAAAACTTTGAGAAAGGAAGCAAATGAAAATAGTTCCATGTTAAGAACCACTTGAATTGTTCCTCCCTAAGCTATTAAAGAGTGCTGATATCAATGGATTTAACTAATAATCATTTTTATAAGAATTTTATTAGATTTAAGACAAAGATAAAAAATACAAAAAAGAAAAATACAAAAAGAAAAAAGAAAAAAAACTAAAAAAGAGTGAAAACACAAGAGGAAAAAAAAATAGAAGAAGAGGTAACTTCTGACTTTTAACAGCAAGGATATTGTCATGTTCCCGTTCCGATGTTTATGGTTCCTCGTAACGTTTCACATGTCATATCTGCAGTTGCGTGCCTGCCTGGCCACGCTGGTAAATTTCCTTTGTGCTGACTTGTGATCTTCTGGAATGTATGTTTGGGTTATCTCTGCTGTTCAAGGTTACTTTCTCAGGCCGATTCTAACGGTTGCTAGCATCTGGGGGGGTGGTTGCTATGCTAGCCTGAGGGGAGGGTTCGCAACGGGAGCAAGGCTTTTTAAGTTTGCATTTGGCGCGCTTTTGCTCATTCTCAGCTTTCTTCGTACTTCGCATACTATTCATTCAATAAATTAGTTTTCTCTAGTAACTACTGATGAGACTCCTTTTATTGGAATAGGCAATCGTTACAGATATACTTACTCTATATTAAATCAATCAACCCCTTACTCTATATTAAACCAAAATCACATTATTTCTATAAATCATTCCATTGGCACATTATAAAAAATCACTAAATACAGTTGCTCCATCCCCTTATATTAAAAAAAGAAGAAATATACAGTGTATATACACACACACAAACACACACTGTATATCTCCTAATCAACTCCCTCTCCAAAAGATAACATTTATTTAATTATTTCCTTCCTACTATTATTACATACATTTCTGTCTACCATTTATTTATTTATGTATTTAATTGATTAATTTATCCCCACCCATCTCCTCCCGTCAGAGGCCTCTAAAAAGTATATAAATTGCTTGCCATTATAAGTAATAATATAACAATTATAATAATCATATTAGGCCTAAAACCAAGCATGTATTATTATACCTTGTTAATCTTAATCCAAACCGTTAAAGATGAATGAAGTCAAACCAGCCCTAGAAACAATCCAGATAAATATTCTTAATCCCTGACCCCACTTCAAAATAAACCAGAGCATTTACATATCCCCACAATACACTCAGAGCCTTTTTCATAAAGAAATATGACAGCCCAACTGCCCCCCCTTAAGAAATCCAACTTCTCAACAAAAAGCCTCCCATACGTAATAACCCCTTCTTTTCCATAACATTCCATCAGAAGATCAATTCCACTTATGGCTTGCAATTCGATCTGTCCCTTTAATTTCTTCAACTCGGCTATTCGATCTTCATCCAGCATTTCAACAGAAGCCCTGATCTCACTATAAGAAGAAACATTTCTATTGTTGTTAAGCTCTTCAATTTCTTGCCCAACATCAGCAACCAGATGACACATTTTAAACCTCATATTTTCCACAATGTCCTGAATGCCTTGCATAAAAACCTGACAGGAATAATAATAAAAAAGATCTGTTTAAAGTCTCAATGAAAATCCAAGAAAGTCTGCTTGAAATCCTCCATGTCTCACACAGAAAATCATGGCGCCCCTCGGTACTTAACCAGCGAAAGTGGGAGATAATAGAAAAAATCCAAAATGTGTTTACAGAAGTAAAAGTATGTTAACAGACAATTCCTCATGGAAAGTAGCAACAGAAAGCTGAAAGTTCGAAACAGCAGATTCAACGTATAGGAAAATGTTAAAATCTTCAAATTTAGTACAAGAATAATAGCAGGGAGACGATTACGTACTCTCAACCTTCCTTAATATTTGGATGGGAAGCAAAATCCAAAACTTAAAAAAAAATAAAGGAATTAATCACAAAAATAATGGTAAGCACCAAGAAAGCCCGCTTCTCTTTGCTGTAGAAAGCCTCTCCTAGGGTACATAAACTTAAAAGAAAAATAAATTGGATGATTTAGAACTGGGGTGGCTTATCTTAATGTCCCTTTAAGGCACTAGCAGAGAATGGAAATGGTGATGCCCCAGCCTCCTGGCTACTCTTACCAGTCGATCACAAATGCTGTTTGTGATTTTTCTGGCTGCAAGCAGCCTTCCCGAGGACAGATGGGGTAATTCTGAGTGTCTTCCTTTCTCTGGAAAAACACTCCTGGGCTTCAGGAAAAACCTGCCTGAGCCCAAAAATTGCATCATTGTCAGTTCTGCTTGCGGAGCCTGCAAGCACAGCTGTTCAGACCGCCATGTTCCCACTGGAAGCCGATTTAACTAATAATCAAATGTTTGTTTTAAGTAGCTCTTAAATGCTCACATTGATGAACACACTGTCTATCCTATCTATATTTATAGAATTAACAGTGGCGATACTTATATCAACAATTGTCTTTTGGATGATGAATTTTTCACTGAAGGAGTAATGATTTCATTGACTTCATTTTGAAGTATGAAATATTTTAGGACTCTGTTGAAAAGTTATTTTGCATTTTTAACTATTTTTGTTTCAAATAAAATGAATTGTTTATCCCCCCTCCCTCCCAGGAGAAGAACAATGTGGTGAAATTCTTGTAGGTAAGATGGAGATCATTTACCTTAGTATGAGGTGATTGAAGGATGTGAGTGAATGTCCTATCTTTCATTCACATAATCCTTGTTTACCTAGGATAAATGCTGCTATTTCCCAGGCTATTTCTACTAACATCCCTTGTTCAGGACTGGCATTGAGAAAGAGATGACCCATGAGCCAAGTAAAAGCTCTAAGCCCAATTATTACATGAATAATCATCAAAATATCCAACACCTTCTGTAATACCATGTAATCTGAACCAAATTTAGTAAACACATAGTGCACAATTAATACATGAATAAAGAACCGGAACAGATTAGATCCTCTTCTTCTAGATCTGCCTTCTTAAACTCCAGAAATGGGACAGTTACCATAGGAAGTACCATAGGAATAACCAGAAGATGGCTGAAGAATTGGATATTGAATTGGTTCATTGGATAAAGAACCAGAACAGATTAGATCCTCTGTATCTGCCTTCTTAAACTCCAAAAATGGGGTGGATATCATAGGGATACCATAGGAATGACCATTGAATGGTTATTTGGAAAGAGACTTAGGTATAACTAAGTACTAACCAGGTCCAAAACTGCTTGATTTTTTTTTTTTTTAATTGACCAAGATGGGCACCAAACTCACAGTTCTTCAAAATACTGTTTTCTATTTGGAAGTCACCATATATTCTTAGCCAATTAGCTGGATTAGAAAGTGAAGCAGGGTCATGTGGGACCATCAGGGAATGCCAGGGCTATAAACTACACTACACCAGGAAGTAAAACAAAACTATAAAAGAAGGCAGTGGCAAACAACTTCTGTACAGTATTATACCAAGAAAACTACAGATGTGCCCATGTAAGTTATCAGGAGTTAATCACTTCTTATTTACTTTTTCTAGGTTGCATTTTCCATTCCCACTGAATAAGGAAATATTTTTTCCTTATTGTACTTTTTCATGTGGTATCCTAATAATTTGAGAATAAAATTTTAATGCTACAAAGAATTTTTCTTAGAAGACTTAATGCAATGTTCCAAAAAGAAATTGTAAACAAGTTCAAAACTGACTTAGATGAGATTAACTAAGTAATTAATTAATTTTCATTTATTGTATTTATATCCTGCAAATTTTAATAACTCTCAGTGACTCACAGGATATAAGGAAAAAAAAAATCCACTGTATGTTTAAAATTACAGAAATCATTAAATCAGAAAATCAGAAAACCCATAGACCTCACAAGAACAAAATCAAAGCAATTTAAATATAAATATAAAGATGGTGCAAGAAATTCATAATTATTTTCTGTCCTGTTCCACATTCATCTGTAAATTAAAAGAAAATTAAAGACAGAAATATACATATAAAGATTCATGACTACCAAATTCTATACGTACTTACACAGAATAATACAGGCAACTATGAATTTCTGTGTGGGATTTGTTTTGCTTTTAATTTATACATCATTACCTACCTGACCTTGGCTGATTTTTAAATGTAAAATGGGGTTGGATCTCTTTAATAGTTGGATGGGAGATCACCATTAAATTGCAGGGCAGTACTTTCCAGGTGATAGCAAGCGCAACCACTGCTATGTTGTTGACAAGAATATTATATGGGTTGTCTATGGAGTCAAGCTCAATTTGAAAGAGACTTTACCTTATATGCTGAAATATTTGTTTCATCCTAAAGTACACATCCCTAAATGCCATTTATCTCAAGCTATTTTTAATCATTAATATGGATATATATGTAAACATGTGCATGTGCGCACACACATATACATATACATATACTGTATATATTCATATTAATATACAGTATGCTAGTTTGGTGTAGTGGTTCAGGCATCAGGCTAGAAACTGGGAGACTGTGAGTTCTAGTCCTACTTTAGGCATGAAATTAGCTGGGTGATTTTGTGCCAGTCACTCTTTCTCAACCCCAGGAAGAAGGCAATGGCAAGCCAGGAAGTCTCAGGAACTAGTCCAGGCAGTCACCAGGAATCAAGACTGACTTGAAGGCACAAATATATATGTATATGTATATGTATATGTATATGTACAGTATATGTATACATACACACACACACTGCATAGCAAAATTCAGAGACATAGAAAACCTGCAGGATTTTGCACTTTAGTACACAAAATTGTCTAGGATGTATGAATAACCTGAGATCACATGGGCTTAGCAAATCTTTGCAAATAATAACCTCCTCAAGCATCTATAGATGAATGAAGAAAATATCTGAGATAACCAATATGCTTCATGTTTGTCATCCATAATTACTGCAAGCAGTTTAAATGCTGCAATGTTTCAATGCTATAAGTTTAAAGGGAAGCATCTTGAAAAGCCATATGGCAATGCTGGTTTGTTTGTTTGTTTTTTACTCTCAGCTTGCACTCAGCACAGGAAATGGTGATTTTTTCTTCTGTGGTTAAACATTAATATTGTATTAATAAGCTCACATATTTTTTAGTGGTGATGGGAAGTGTTTGTGTTTCATTTACCAAAATACAAACTACCATCAGTCCTGCCAAAATTAAAATAAATACATATTACATACTGTAACATGCACAATGATTGGGTCAATATATGGAGATTATGACTTAGACTAGTTGTTTATGGATATACATGGTGGATGTAAATAAATGTTTGTGTTTCTTTGTATGTGTGTGATAGAGAAAGAGAATGATAGAGAGTGTTTCATCAGATTTCTGGGCAGAAAATCTAGGGGGACAAGTTCTCAAGCATGACAATAATACTGCTACTGGAAAAGTCCAATGGGGAAATTCCATCATAATATTTTGTTTGTTTGTTTGAGGTTTAATTGAAGCAGTGGAAGACAGAAATAATACAGACTGCTGCAGAGATTATTATACTGTGAGAGACACTACCCTTCCTGGATATCCACATCAGGAGAGGAAACAAAGGTGAATTAGAAATGCAAGTCTATTGAAAAACAACCCGCACCAACCAAGTGCTCCATTACCAAAGCAACAACCCAACCTCCCACAAGAGGAGCTGTGCAAGATCATTATTCAGATGAGCACAAATGCAGTGCAGCAACCCAAAACACCAGAAAATGGAAATGGACCACCTACACAACACCTTCCAACAAAATGGATACCAACATAACTTTATCAAAAAGTGCTGACCACCCAACCCACTACAGCACAACCAAAACAAGCTATGAAAAGGATAACACTGCCATACATCAGAAACATCTCAGAAACAGCCAACAGACTGTTACAACCACACAGCATCACCATAGCACACAAACCAACCAAATCTCTCCAAAACATCCTAAGTAACCCAAAAGACCCAGTAGCCCAAGAAGAAAAACCAGGAGTCATCTACAACATACAGTGTAAGGACTGTAGCAGCCACTATGTAGGACAGACAGGCAGAAGACTAGAAGAGCGCATCCACAAACACCAACTAGCAGTCCAAAGACATGATGAGAACTCCTTAATCTCACAACACGTGGACAGACTCAACCATAGTTTCAACTGGGAAACTGTGAGCATCCTAGACCAAGCTAAATCCAAAAACACTACGGAATTCCTGGAAGCTTGGCACTCGGACAAATCAGTCATCAATAAACACATAGGATAAATCACATTTGCATACCATTCAAAAGAGACAATGAAAAAGCTAAGAAGGAAACAAAAAGACCAGGACACATCCTCTCCAGCAACCAACACCCAGATAAGCAGGGATTAACACCAGGCAAACAATCAACCAGACAACAATACCCTAATCAAGGAACTACCTAGGATAAAACCACACCTCCACCAACATGGCAGGGCAAGCTACTGTATATAAACAGGGAGCAAACCCCTCACTCACACTCACTAGCACTGAAGATGTTGCCTAGTCAAGCAATGAAATGTCTGCAAGAAAACAACCAAGCTCAGAGAGCACCAAGGACTCCACAGTTCAACCCTGAGCTACATATAGTCTCTTCTATTGGAATTTATCTTATAAATAAAATAATGTTTTAAGAAGGCTATCTGCAGGGACTACAGAAGCATAATTTTCATATCCATGCCCCTGTCCTTTAGAAAAGAATTTCCCAGACATTCAAATGGCCTCTTCCCTTTTAATATAGGAAATCTATTAAGCCCTGACTATTGTAACAGGCTCTGAGCTCTGTTTTCTTCCATGGGCAGTTGGAAGTTGTTATTTGGGTTTTGCTGAGAGTGGCTCATTTCCAGGTCTTATATGGTGATTTTATTGATTATGCTGTATGTTAGCATATGGACTTTTGTTTTCTTTTTATCCCAATTTACAGAAGGGAAATAGTATACTACTCAGACTTGGTTTTGATTGGAGTGACCTATACATGCTGTAAACCAACTAACTATATTTTGAGACATTTTGCCATCAAGGGACAACATGACTTTAAACCTGTACTCTAAAAGAAGAATATACTGCAAGGTGTATACAATAGATACATTGATTAGATATGGAAATCAAAGCTACATCTCAGGTTTTATTTTGGTCTTCATGAGTTAGCTAGGGAAAGATTAAATACAGATCCTCAAATCTTAACCCTAAGGTTTAGAAAGGAGAAAATCCCAGGTAACATAAACTGTAGAATCAGTAATAAGTCACAGACACCAGGCAGAGGGAACATGGAAAAACAGAGACTTTTCACATTGTTTTTGGCCAACAGCAGATGACAACAAACATATTTATTTCTCAGTATGTTTATTGTTGAAGACTGCCAGAGGGTATAACCAGTAAAATAAATCAGAATTTTCCAAGGTGGGGTAAAGAAGGCATGCAAATAGTTGATGATTACATGGAAATACTCCGGAGCAAACTTTATATGCATCATGGCCTTTAAAGATTCTTCCCCCTTAATGACTGCTCCCCAGCTCTTTCTCCATTGTGATTTGTTTCTGTGCTCACCACTCATCCTCCTGTCAAACCTTCTTCAACTACTGCTTCCTTTTAGATAATTAAAGCTTCTGTTTGGCTTCAGTGATGCTTTTCATTTCTTTCCTATTTATTATCTACTTGGACTTACTTTTCTGCAGTTGTAGCTGACTAGAGGTCCAAAACTGCTGTTTCAGGGAAAGGTAACTTTTTTTTTTTTTTTTTGCATTCCTGAGAAGATGGAGGATTTTTAAAAACTTCTAAGGGGTGTATGAGGGAGAAAATGTAGAAGCAGTGAAAGACTTTGTATTCCTAGGTGCAAAGATTACTGCAGTTGCTGACTGCAGTCAGGAAATCAGAAGACGCTTAATCCTTGGAAGAAGAGCAATGACAAATCTCGATAAAATAGTTAAGAGCAGAGACATCACACTGACAACAAAGGCCCGCATAGTTAAAGCAATGGTGTTCCCTGTAGTAACATATGGCTGCGAGAGCTGGACCATAAGGAAGGCTGAGCGAAGGAAGATCGATGCTTTTGAACTGTGGTGCTGGAGGAAAATTCTGAGAGTGCCTTGGACTGCAAGAAGATCCAACCAGTCCATCCTCCAGGAAATAAAGCCAGACTGCTCACTTGAGGGAATGATATTAAAGGCAAAACTGAAATACTTTGGCCACATAATGAGAAGACAGGACACCCTGGAGAAGATGCTGATGCTAGGGAGAGTGGAAGGCAAAAGGAAGAGGGGCCGACCAAGGGCAAGGTGGATGGATGATATTCTAGAGGTGACGGACTCGTCCCTGGGGGAGCTGGGGGTGTTGACGACCGACAGGAAGCTCTGGCGTGGGCTGGTCCATGAAGTCACGAAGAGTCGGAAGCGACTAAACGAATAAACAACAAGGGGTGTATTAAGTATAACTAATTACACCACCTTCATTCATTCGTTTGCTACCAAATTTCAGTATTGTGGCACTGGAGAGCTTGGAGCTATACAGAGATTGAAGATCACTTATTCCTCTACTATTCACACCATCTGATTTGCTGTACTTTATTTTGTTGAATTAGGAAGATACGCATATCAATTTGCCTGGATCACTAAATCATGGCATTTCATCAGCATTTTCCCCTGACTTCATATGGTAGGGTGGTTAAGCTGTTGGACTGTTTTAATTTACAAGGAAAAGTGAGATAATTTTGTATCATCAGAAAATGTTATAATCATCCCCTCAACCCTTCATCCAACAGGGTTGAACAGCATGGAGTGCAGGACAGAGCAAAACTCCTTGTTTGGGTTCCCTATTTGTTCTCTCAGTGAATATTTCATAAACCAATAAATGCCAAGATTTCAGTATATAATTTAGATTATATACTTAAATCTTGTTTCTCTTTGTTAATTATATTAACAGTGGCTTAAATATCAGCTCCAAAGCTGATTTATCGTGCTAAAGCCCCACTAAAATATTATGTCCTCTGTATAAAAAGGTTGATACCCAGCTCTTCTTAAACATCTGCTGTCCAATAAACATGAAAAAAAATTTTTTTTGATGAATTAATCTCATCTTCATATCTTAACTGACATATTTAACATTTTAAAATCATTTTTATTTATTTTTTATTAAGACAGAATATTCCAAGCCTTTTAGCAATACTTCCCTACACCTCCCTTTCTCAACTTGTATGATGAGAATCTTCCAAAATATTTTCCAGTATAACTGGGGGGTTCCAGAAACTCTGAAACAAACAGTGGGAAAATGTTTCAATTGAAGAAAGACACAACTGTTTGGCTGATTTATGCAGACCAAATTATTTTTCTACTGAAAAGCTGGAGTTTGAGAAGTGAGTTTAGCTATGGAAATTGGTATGGAAGTCGCAAACCACTTTAAGAATATAATTCAAGAAAAGCAAAGAGCCAGAATGGTCCTGGAAGCAGCAGCCACCAAAAACCCAATTCCAATCACACTGGCTGCAGAAATAGAATTGAATTATTTTAATTACACTTTCAACAACACATGTAAAGTCAGGGATGAGCTAGTCAATTTCAAGGTTCTCACCTTTGGACCATTAGGTGAAGAAACACAGGGTTTTTATTTTTTTATTATTAGTATTCTTTAGCTTCTTGGCTGCTAACTTGTGGTTATCAGGATTTGTGTAGCCCATATACAGCTGAGTTTAAGAAAGGAGTTTAGCTGTGGATATTAGTGTGGGAGCTGTAAACTGGGAACATTATATTAGGAGAGGAAGTAAGGAGACAGGCCTTCTCTGGGAACACTGACCACTGTGAAAGGAATCACAGCGATGCAGGCTAGAGAAGAACAAGAGCCAAGTCCTTTCAATTTACTTTCAGTTACATGCATTAAGCCAGACATGGGCTGGTCAACTTCAAGGCTTTGCACTTTCTAACTCCACTGACCAGTCAACCAACCTTTGTACGTATGCAGAGATACTGCAGAAACCAGAGTTTCAGTTTCTCTTGCAGCCAAGAAAGGACTCAGGGGCAGGCAAAGTCATCAGGGACCAATCTGAAGAGGCAGAGCCCCTGTAGAACCAGTTGGAACCACAAATTATTAGCACAGTGGATCTCAGCTACCTCCCTGATGAACATCAATGCCTGCACATATCATCTTGAGGTGGCTGTGGAAAATACTACTTGAGTACCTTGAGAAACAGGCAGAAGTGTGTGGACATGGGCTTAGGAAAGAGGTAGTGTGCTGTGTCTCATGTTGGGGCAAGGAGGCTGTGTGGATTTGCACTTGGCGGGCACACAAGTGGGTCGTGATCAGCAATGCTCAAGAAACAGTCATCATAAACCTTCAGTAGTCTTCTTCTCTGTCTCCCTGGCTCTTTTACCTTCTTCTTCCTCTCCCTTCCCTTTCCACCCTTCCTGTTTGTTCTCCCTGTTTGCTCACTCATGATCAGTTTATTCTAGATGCATAAAGACTGCTTATCTTTATATCACAAAATTGAAGTGGTATTTGTCCTGTTCAGACTATGAGGCAGTCAAAGAGCAGTATTACCAAACTCTTTATTAAAAACAACTATTTACAACACTGAAGTCTGTGAATGATTAAACAAGCAATTTCAATCAAGACCACCCAGGCAATGGCGGATGAACAGGCAGTGCTGCAGGGTCAGACTGAGGCAGAACCGCAAGGCAAAATTCAGCTAACTCTCTGACTGAAGCTGTCAGACTTGGTGATGCTAGAGTGTGAGGCAAAGAGGAAACTGAAGGCAAGGTCCTGTGGACTGGCACACAGAAAGGATCAGGCTGGAGCATGGAGGCTAGGCAAGACCGGGCTGGAACCTGCAGACAGGGCTTGGCTCTGGAGGCTAGGCTGGACTGGGCTGGAGAGTCACAGCAACGCTGATCTCTGGAACCAAGGCTGGACTGGACTGGAGATTCTAGGCAAGGCTGAGAGCTGGAAGCAAGGCTGGACTGGTCTGGAGACCTTAGGCAAGGCTGAGAGCTAAAGGCAAGGCTGGATGCATACCTGAAATGCCTTGGAACGTGGCAACGAGGTCCAGAGCTAGAGGCGAGACTGTGCTCAACAGAGACGGCAAGGAGACGCTCGACTGGAGCAGCTTGTGTAGAAGGCGAATCTGTGGAGGTAGAAAACACTGGCGCTGGTTCCACTCTGGCTACAGACAAGTCTTGTGATGCAGGTAAGGACTCTTCCACAAGTGCTGTGAGCTTGAAGGATCCGTTGTCTCTAGCAGTTTGCTCTTCACACATCTGCCTTTTAAGCCGATCCTTCCCCCACCTTTTCTCTCCAGCAGCCAATTGAGCGCTTTCTGATTTGTGCGCTTCTCAGCTCTCCTGTCTCGAGCGCTGATTGTAGAGTTCAAATCCCCCACCAGAGTTTGTCCAATCCGTGTTTGCAAATTCTCTGAGTCACTTTCTGGTTCAGCTTCTTCAACTCTCTCCTGATGAGTTTTGTTTTCCCCTTCTGACTCCAGATAAGTTTTGTTTTTGGAGTCAGAAGGGGGCTGAAACCTCACAGTATTGAATATATCATTTCCCATCTAATTTCATTTGTTGAAAAAGCTAGTGCTTATAAAGTAATAAACCAGGTACATTCTAAGGTGTATGTGCCATGGCCTAGTTAGTTTTCCAAACCCTGAAATACATTTCTCCACTATAGATCAGAAATGAATGTGGAGTTCTTGTCATGATTTGTTTGTCTTATAATTAGATTGCAAAATAAGATCATCCTTACAACTACGTGAAATTGTTCTCTTCTGCTCTCTCTTTACGATTCTAATTTGCTTAATATTATTTTGTGCATGTGCATCTTCATCCTGCCACTTGAATATTGTATTGGAGTGGGAAATACTGTTGCCTAGGCAACCTTGGAACACTCTCTTTCATTCTGCATACAAAATGTCAAAGGGATCAGATCTCTCATCACTGCTTGTGAATCACAACTTCCCTGTGGCTTTATTCATCTGCCTTGCCAAGAGGGTCAGTTCAATAGGAAATATCTCCCTTTTCCTTCTAGTCAAGGCAAAAGGATCCAACCATCAAAGACAGATAAACTATATAGGCTCAAATGCAGAAAAAAAAAATAGTCACAAAGATCCATTGAACAGGAAGGATGTGTCCCTTTTATTTGTTTTATTCAAAATTAAAGAAGCAAGGAGCAGGTAAAATGTCCAAAAAGAGTGTATATTTTAAAATACTTCTCCATCCATCCACCCATCCATCCATCCCTAATCTATCCGTCTATTTCAAAGTGAAGTAGGTAATCAGATTTTAGTGTTCTGCAAGCATCTTTATACTCATCATGAAAGTCACAATGTTGCAATCTACCTCCATGTCCCACTTGCATTTTACCATGCCACAATTGCAGTTTCCTCCCTCATCTCACCACATATCTTATTCCTAGGCCATTAATGAAATGGCTATGAGTCATTATTAGCTGTACTGATATTGTGGTATTGTTTTCAGCTGACTCACAGGATGGAGAGATAGTGCTTTGACTCAGTAGTGGGACAAGGCTGTCATACAAATCTGAGCCTTTTTTTAATGTGATTTTGGTGCAAAAACTAAAACACACAAGAAAACCAAACCTCATCTTGATTTTGCTATTAAAATATTTTGCAAATTACCTTCTGCCTCTGCTTCACTGAAAAGCTCACTTGATGTACAGCATGGAATGTGGTAACAATGGACATTCCAAAAGTCACAGAAGAGAGTATTTTTCCACTTGGAGGTAGAAGTGAGACTGTCAGTTCCAAGTCTTCCTGTCATAATTTCTGCCTAGAAGAGAGGTTCAAATTGTTGTTCATCTTGTGGAAAATGTATCTGTAGAAACAGTTTTGCTCCAGGAAAATGATAACTCTAGTCCTGATGAATAAAAAGACTTGCCACTATGGTTTGAAGGAAGTCCTCTTTTGACTTTTCCCCATATCCTGAGTAACAGGCACTGGAGGAGGTAAGCATTTCCCCAGCTACCAATTCTTTCCAAAAAAACTCAATTTCTCAAAGTGTTGCATGGCACAGAGTTTGGAAGCACAAAATGTTGTGCACCCCAGGCTTCCAACAAGTTATCCCATGTTCCAGAATGTTGAGACTGCCTCTTTGAAGCTATATTCCTCTGATTCAAGTTGACTGACAACATAGGCAAAATTGCTGTTTTAAATTTGAATGGAAGTGGGAAAGAACAGGATAAGGGGAAAAAAAAATCTATCTAGTTTTATTG